>NW_027202675.1:0-176757 GCF_024711535.1 Dipodomys merriami
AAACTTTAGGGTTAGTGTTAGGTTTAGGTTTAGGATTAGGGTGAGTGTGACGGTGAGGGTGAGGGTGAAGTTTAGGGTTAGGATTAGGTTTAGATTTAGGGTGAGGTTTTGGGTGAGTGTGAGGGTTAGGGTTAGGGTAAGGGTAAGTGTTAGGTTTATTCTGAGTTTTAGGGTTATGGTTAGGTTTAGTGTGAGGGTGAGGGTCAGGTTTAGGGTTAGGTTTAGGGTGAGGTTTAGATTTAGGGTGAGGGCTATGGTTAGGGTGAGGTTTTGGGTGAGTGTGAGGGTGAGGTTTTCGGTTAGGTAAGGATTAGGGTTAGGGTTAGGGTGACGATTAGGGTGGGGATGAGGGTTAGTTTGAGGGTTATGATTAGGGTGATGTTTAGGGTGAGGCTGAGGGTTAGGGTGAGGGTTCGGGTTCGGGTGAGGATAAGTGTTCCGGTGAGGGGGAGGGTTACTCTTTGGGTTAGTGTTAGGTTTATTGTGAGGGTTAAGTTGACGGTGAGGGTTAGGGTGAGGGTGAGGGTTAGGGTTAGGTTTAAGGTGTGAGTTAGGGTTAGGGTTAGGGTTAGGGTTAGAGTTAGGGTTAGTATGAGGATAAAGGTTAGGGTGAGGTTTATGGTGAGGGTGAGGGTTTGGGTGAGGATGAGGGTTCGGTTGAGATTGAGGGTTAGGGTTAGGGTTAGGGTTAGGGTGGAGGTGAGGGTTAGGGTGAGGTTGAGGTTTTGGCTTAGTGTTAGGTGAGGGTGAGGCTTAGTGTGAGGAGTAGGGTTAGGGTTAGGTTGAGGGTTAGGTTTACTGTGAAGTTTAAGGTTAGGGTTAGAGTTGGGGTTAGTGTGAAGTTAAAGTTAGGTTTAGGGTTAGGGTGAGGTTGAGTGTTAGGGTTAGGATTAGGGTTTGGTTTTGGGTGAGCGTGAGGGTGAGGGTGAGTGTTAGGGTTAGGGTTAGGGTAAGGGTTAGGCTGAGGGCGAGGGTGAGGTTGAGAGTAAGGTTTAGGTTTACGGTTAGGGTTAGGTTGAGGGCTAGGTTGAGGGTAATTTTTAGGGTGAGATTGAGGGTGAGGGTGAGGTTTTCGGTTAGGTAAGTGTTAGGCTTATTGTTAGGGTGAGTTTTAAGTTAAGGGTGAGGGTTAGTGTGAGGGTTAGGGTTCGGGTGAGGGTTAGGGTTAGATTTAGGATGAGGGGTAGGGTTGGGTGATGTTTAAGGTGAGGATAAGGGTTAGAATGAGGGTTAGGGTTCGGTTGAGAGTGAGGGTTAGGGTATGGGTGAGGGTTAGGGTTAGGGTAAGATTTAGGGTGATGGTGAACTTTAGGGTGAATGTGCGGGTTAGTGTTAGTTTTCAGGTGAGGGTTAGGTTTAGGGTTAGATTGAGGGTGAGGTTTAGGGTGAGGGGTAGGTTTAGGGTTAGGGTGAGGGTTACTGTTAAGGTGAGGGTTAGGGTTAGGGTTATGGTTAGGTTTATTGTGAGGTTAAGTGCTAGGATGAGGGTTAGGGTGAGGGTGAGGGTTAGGGTTAGCGTTAGGGATAGGGTGACGGTTAGGTTGAGGGTTAGGGTTAGCGTTAGTGTTAGAGTGAGGGTTAGTTTTAGGGTTAGGGTAAGGTTTAGGGTTAAGGTGAGAGTTAGGGTTAGGGTTAGGTTTAGGGTTAGCGTGAGGGTTAGGGTTAGGGTTAAGTTTAGTATGAAATAAGGGTTAGGGTAAGCGTTATGATTAGGGCGATGGTTAGGGTGAGGGTTAGGGTTAGGGTTAGTGTTAGAGTTAGGTTTAGGGTTAGGGTAAGGTTTAGTGTTAGGGTGAGGGTTAGGGTTAGGCTGAGGTTTAGGGTGAGGATGAGGGTTAGGGTGAGGGCGAGGGTGAGGGTTAGTCTGAGGGTTCTGTTTCGGGTGAGGGTGAGGGTGTTGGTTAGGGTTAGGGTTAGGTTGGGTTTAGGGTAACTGTGAGAGTTAGAGTAAGGGTGAGGGTTGGGGCTAGGGTCAAGGTGAGTGTTAGGGTGAGGATTAGGGTTAGGGTGAGGGCTAGGTTGAGGGGTAGGGTTAGGGTTAGGCTGAAAGTTAGGGTTAGTGTGAGTGTTACTGTTAGGTTTAGGGTTAGGGTTAGTGTGAGGTTAAATGTTAGGGGGAGGGTTAGGGTGAGGGTGAGGGTTAGGGTTAGGATTAGGGTTAGGGTTAGGGTTAGGCTGACGGTGAGGGTGAAGGTGAGGGTGAGCGTGAGGGTTAGGTTAGTGTTAGGGTGAGGGTTTGGGTTACTTTGATGGTTAGGATGAGGTTTAGGCTGAGTGTTAGTTTTAGGGGTAGGGTGTGGGTCAGGGTAAGCGTTAGAGTTAGGATGAGGGTTAGGTTTAAGTTTAGGGTTAGGTTGAGGGTGCCGGTGTGGGTTAGTTTTAGGGTTAGAGTGAGGTTTGGTTAAGGATTAGGGTTAGAGTTAGAGTTAGGCTTAGGGTGAGGGTGAAGGTGAGGTTGAAGGATAGGATTAGGGTGAGGGGTAAGGTGAGGTTGAGGTTTAGGTTGAGGGTTAGGGTTAAGGTGAGGGTTAGGGTGGGGATTAGGTTGAGGGTTAGGGTTAGGGCGATGTTTAGGTTGAGGCTGTGGGTTAGGGTGAAGGTTCGGGTGAGGGTTCAGGTGAGGGTTTGGTGAGGATGAGGGTTCGGATGTGGGTGAGGGTTAGGGTTCGGTGAGGATGAGGATTAGGGTATGGGTGAGGGTTAGGGTTCGGGTGAGTTTTAGGGTGACGGTGAGGCTTAGGGTGAGTTTGAGAGTTAGGGTTAATATTATGGTTAGGGTGAGGGTTAGCATTAGGGTTAGGGTTAGGGGGAGTGTTAGGAGGAGGGGTAGGGTTAGGTTAAAGGTGAGGTTTAGGGTTAGTGTGAGGGTTAGGGTTATGTATAGGGTTAGTGTTAGTGTGAGGATAAGGGTTAGGGTGAGGGTTAGGGTTAGCATTAGTGTTAGAGTGAGGTTGATGTTGAGGGTTAAGTTTAGGGTGGGTGTTAGGGTTAGGGTTAGGGTGAGTGTTATTGTTAGGATTACGGTTAGGGTTAGGGTTAGTGTTATTGTTAGGGTTAGGGTTAGGGTTAGAGTGAGTGTGAGGGTGAGGTTTAGCTTTAGGGTTAGGGTTAGGGTGAGAGTGAGAGTTAGGGTGAGGGTGAGGTTGAGGATGAGGGTGACGGTGAGGGTGAGGGTTAGGATTAGGGTTAGGGTTAGGGTTAGGGTTAGGTTGAGTGTGAGGGTGAGGGTTAGTGTTAGGGTTAGCGTTAGGGTGAGTGTTGGGGTTAGGGTTAGGGTAAGGATTAGGTTTAGGGGGAGGGTTAGGGGGAGGTTCAGGTTGAGGTTTAGGATTAGGGTTAGGTTTAGGGTGAGCGTTAGGGTAAGGGTTAGGGTTAAGGTGAGGGTTAGGTTGAGGAGTAGGTTTAAGGTTAGGGTAAGGGTAGGGTTAGGGTGAGGCTTAGGGTTAGGTTTAGTGTTAGGTTGAGTGTGAGTGTGAGTGTGAGGGTTAGTGTTAGGTTTAGGGTGAGGTTTAGAGTGTGGGTAAGGGTTAGGGTTAGGGTGACTGTGAGGGTAAGGGTGAGGGTGAGGGTTAGTGATAGGGTTAGGTTTAGTCTTATGGTGAGGGTTAGGGTGAGGGGTAGGATTAGAGTTAGGGTGAGGGTTATTGTTAGTGTGACAGTTATGGTTAGGATTAGACTTAGGGTTAGTGTATGCTTAAAGGTTAGTGTGAGGGGTAGGGTGAGTGTGATTGTTAGGATTATTGTTAGGGTTAGGGTGATGGTTAGGGGGAGGGTTAGGTTTAGGGTGAGTGTTAGTGTGAGTGTACTGTTTAGCGTGAGGGTGAGGTTTAGGGATAGGGTTAAGGTGAGGGTCAGGTTGAGGGTTAGGGTTAGGGTTAATTAAGGGTTAGGGTTAGGGTTAGGGTGAGGATCAGGTTGAGGGTGAGGGTTAGGCAGAGGGTTAGGGTTAGGCTGAGGGTTAAGGTCGGGGTTAGGGTGAAGTTTAGGGTTAGGTTGATGTTTAGTGTGAGAGTGAGGGTTCTGGTGAGGATGAGGGTTCGGGTGAAGGTGAGGGTGATTGTGAGCGTTATGGTTATGGTTAGTGTTAGGGTGAGGGTTAGGGTTAGGGTGAGGGTTAGGGTTAGTGTGATGTTTAGGGTTAGTGTTAGGATAAGGGTGAGGGTGAGGGTTAGGGTGAGAGTGAGGTTTAGGGTTAGTGTTAGGGATAGGGTAAGGTTTACCGTGAGTGTTAGATTTAGGGTGAGTGTTAGGGTTAGGGTGATGCTTAGGTTTAAGTTGTCATTTAGGGTGAGGGTGAAAGTTAGAGTGAGGGTGATGGTTAGGGTTAGGGTTAGGGTTAAGGTTTGGGTGAGGGATAGGTATAGAATTAGGGTTAGGGTTAGCGTTAGTGTGATTGTAAGGGTTCGGTTGATGATTTGGGTGAAATTGAGTGTTAGGTTTTGGGTGAGGGTTAGCGTTAGAGTGCATATTAGCGTTAGGGTTAGGGTCAGGGTTTTGTTGAGTTTAAGGGTTAGGGTGAGGTTTATGGTGAGGGTTAGTGTTAGGGTTAGCATTAGGGTTAGGGTGAGGGTTAGAGTGAGGCTTTGGGTTAGCTTAGCGTGAGGGTTAGGGTGAGGGTTAGGGTTAGGATGAGGGTTTTTGTTAGGGTTAGGGTGAGGGTTAGGGTGAGAGTACTGCTTAGGTTGAGGGTGAGGGTTAGGGTGAAGTTGATGTTGAGGGTTAGTGTTAAGTTGACGGTGAGGGTTAGGATTGGGGTTAGGGTTAGGTTTAGGCTGAAGGTGAGGGTGAGGGTGAGGGTTAGGCTGAGGGTGAGGGTGATGGTGAGTGTTTGGGTTAGGATTATGTTTAGGGTGAGTTTTAGGGTTGCGTTAGGGTTAGGGTGTGGGTGAGGGTTAGGTTTCGGCTGACCGTTAGGGTGACGGGGAGGGATAGGGTGAGTGTGAGTGTTACGGTTATGGTTAGGGTTAGGGTCAGGTTTAGGTTTAGGGTGAGGGTGAAGGTGAGGGTTAGTTTTAGGATTAGGCTTAGGTGTTTGGTAAGAATGGTAAACCAAAGGAGGAGGCTGCAATGCTTGGTAAGAAATGTACGCATTATCCTGCCCATGAAATTGTAAACCCTCTGTACAGTATGTTCACAAATTAAATTAAATTAAATTCAAAAAAAAGATTAGGGTAAGGGTTATGGTTAGGGTTCGGTTTATGTTGAGGGTGAGGGTGAGGGTTAGGTTGAGGGTGATGGTGAGGGTGATGGTGAGGTTGAGGGTTAGGTTTAGGGTAAGGTTTAGGTTAGGGTTAGGGTTAGAGTGAGTGAGAGGGTGAGGGGTAGGTTGAGGGTGATGGTGAGGTTGAGGGTGAGGGTGAGGGTTAGGGTTTGGGTGAGGGTTAAGGTTAGGATTACGGTTAAGGTTAGGGTGAGGGTTAGGGTTAAGGTTAGGGTTAGGTTTAAGATGACGGTTAGTATGAGGGTTAGTGTTAGGGTGAGGGTGAGGGTGAGGGTGAGGTTTAGATTTAGGATTAGGGTTAGGGTTAGGGTGAAGTTTAGGGATAGGTTTAGGGTTAGGTTGAGGGCTTGTTTAGGGTTAAGTTTAGAGTTAGGGTGAGGGTGAGGTTTACGGTTTGGATTAGCAATAGTGTTAGTGTTAGGCTGAGGGTGAGGTTGAAGGTGAGTGTGAGGGGTAGGGTTAAGGTGAGGTTTAGGATTAGGGTTAGGTTTAAGGTTAAGGTGAGGTTTAGGGTTAGGATTAAGTTTAATATGAGGGTTAGGCTGAGGATTAGGGTTAGGGTTCGTGGGACGGTAAGGGTTAGGGTGAGGGTTAGGGTGAGGGTGAGGGTTAGGGTGAGGGTTAGTGTTAGGGTTAGCGTTAGGGTTAGGGTTAGGGTGAGAGTTAGGGTAAGTGTTAGGATGATTGTTAGGGTGAGGGTTAGTGTTACTATTAGTGTTAGGTTTAGGGTAAGGGTTAGGGTGAGGGTAATGGTTAGGGCGAGGTTTAGGGTGACGGTGAGGGTTAGGGTGAAGGAGAGGGTTATTGTTAGGGTTAGGGTGAGGTTGAGGGTTAAGCTGAGGTTTGGTTTAGTTTGATGTTTAGGGTGAGGGTGAGGATTAGGGTGAGGGTGAGAGTGAGGGTCAGGTTTAGGTTTAGGGTTAGAGTTAGGGTCAGTTTGAGGGTGAGGGTTAGGTTTAGGATTAGGGATAAGGTTAGGGTTAGGGTGAGTGTTAGGGTGAGGGTGAGGGTGAGGGTTCAGGTTCAGGTTCAGGTTAGGGTTAGGGTTAGGGTGAGGGTGAGGTATAGGGTGAGGGTTAGGGTTAGGGTGAGGGTTAGGGATACAGTAAGGGTTAGGGTGAGGGTGAGGGTGAGTGTTAGGTTTTGGTTTATGTTTAGAGTTAGTGTGAGGTTGAGGGTGAGGGTTACGATTAATGTTAGGATTAGGGTTAGGCTGAGGGTGATGTGGAGGGTGAGGTTGAGGGTTAGGGTTAAAATGAGGGTTATGGTTAGGGTTATGAGTGTTAAGGTTACAGTTAGTGTGAGGGTAGGGTTAGGGTTAGGGTTATGTTTAGGGTGAGGGTTAGGTTTAGGTTTAGCGTTAGGATAAAGGTTAGGTTGAGGGTTAGGGTTGAGGTTAGGGTTAGTCTGAGGGTTAGGTTTAGGGTTAGGGTAAGTGTTAATGTGAGGGTAAAGTTTAGGTTGAATATTATGGTGAAGGTTAAGGTTAGGGTTAGGTTGAGGGTTAGAGTGAAGGTTTGGTTTATGGTTCGGGTTAGGGTGAGTGTTAGGGTGTGGGAAAGTGTTACAGTGAGGGTTAGGTTGAGGGTGAGGGTTAGGGTTTGAGTGAGGGTAAGGATAAGTGTGAGGGTTAGGATGAGGATGAGGGATAGGGTAAGGGTTTGGGTTAAAGTTAAGGATAGGATGAGGATTTGGGTTAGGGTTAGGTTTAGGGTGAGGGTTAGGCTGAGGGGTAGGGTTAGGGTTATGGTGAGGGTTAGGTTTAGTGTGAGGCTTAGGGTTAGGGTTAGGGTGACAGTAAGGGTTATGGTGAGGATTAGGGTGAGTGTGAGTTTTAGGGTTAGCATTAGGTTTAGGGTTAGGGTTAGGATGAGTGTTAGGGTTCGGTTTAGGTTTAGGGTTAGGGTTAGGGTGAGGGTAAGGGTTTGGGTTAGTTTGAGGGTTAGTGTTAGGGTATGGGCTAGGGTGAGGGTGAGGGTTAGGGTGAGGGTGAGGGTGAGGTTTTTGTTTAGGTAAAGGTTAGGGTTAGGGTTAGGGTGAGGATTAGGTTGACGTGTGGCTTAGGGTTAGGGTTAGGGTTAGGGTGAGGGTGAGGGTGAGTGTTAGCATGAGGGTTAGGGTTAGTTTAGGGTGAGGGTGAGGGTGAGGGTTAGGGTTAGGGTTAGTGTGAGTGTTAGGGTTACGGTGAGGGTTAGGGTTAGGGCGAGGGTTAGGTTTAGGGTGAGTGTTAGGTTTAGGGTGATGTTTAGTGTGAGTGTGAGGGTTAGGGTGAGGGTGAGTGTTCTGGTGATAGTTAGGGTTAGGGTTAGGGTTAGGGAAAGAGTTAGTGTGAGGGTAAGGGTTCGGGTGAGGGTTAGTGTGAGTGTGAGGATTAGGGTTAGGTTGAGGGTTAGGCTTATTTTTAGGGTTAGGGTGAGGGTGAGGGTTAGGGTGATCATTAGGGTTAGGTTTAGGGTTAGTTTGCGGTTAGAGTTAGTGTAAGGTTTAGGGTGAGATTTAGGGTGACGGTGAGGGTTAGCCTTAGGGTGAGGTTAAGGGTTAGGTTGAGGGTTAGGGTGAGGCTGAGAGTTAGGGTTAGCATTAGAGTTATGGTGAGGGTGAGGGATAGGGTGAAGGTTAGGTTTAGGGTTAGGGATAGGTTGAGGATTAGGGTTAGTGTGAGGGTTAGGGTTAGGGTCATAGTTAGGGTTAGTCTGAGGATAAGGGTTATGGTGAGGTTTTGGGTGAGGGTGAGGTGTAGGGTTAGCTTTAGGGATAGGATGAGCGTTAGGGTGAGGGTTAGGTTTAGGGTGCGGGTGAGGGTTAGGTTTAGGGTTAGGGTTAGTGTTAGGCTTAGGGTGAATGTGAGGGTTAGGTTTATGATAAGGGTTAGGGTTAGAGTTAGTGTGAGTGTTAGGGTGAGGATGAGGTTACGGGTGATGATGAGGGTTAGGGTGTGGGTGAGGGTTATGGTTACGGTGAGGATTAGGGTTGGGTAAGGTTTAGGGTTATATTGAGGGTAAGGGTTAGGGTTAGGCTTAGGGTGAAAATTAGGATTAGGGTAATGATTAGGATGAGAGTTAGTGTGAAGATGAGGTTTTGGGTTAGGGTAAGGGTTAGGGTGAGGGTTAGGGTTAGAGTGAGGTTTAGGGTGAGGGTTAGGGGGAGGATGAGGTTTCAGTTGATGGTGAGAGTTCGGATGAGGGTGAGGGTTAGTGTGTGGGTGAGGATTAGGGTTAGGGTGAGGATTAGTTTTAGGTTTAGGGTTAGTGTGAGTGTGAGGGTTAGGGGAAGGGTTGGGTTAGGTTGAGGACTAGGCTTAGGGTTAGGGTTAGTTTGAGGGGTAGGGTTAGGTTTAGGGTGAGGTTTAGGGTGAGTGTGAGGGTTAGCGTTAGTGTAAGGGTTAGGGTGAGGATTAGGGTGAGGGTTACGGTCACCCTCACCATTACCCGAACCCTAACACTCACCCTAAATCTCACCCTAACCCTAACCCTACCCCTCTCCCTAACCCTAACCCTAAGGCTAACTCTCAACCTAACCGTAATCCAGCACTAACCCTTACCCTCACACTAAACCTAAACCGAATGCTAACCCTCAACCTAACCCTAATCCTCACCCACAACCTAACCCTCACCCTCACCCTCAAGCTCACCCTCCCCCTCATCCACACCTTAACCCGCACCCTAACCCTAACGCTAACCCTAATCCTCACCCTCACCCTAAACCTTATACTCACACTAACAAACACCCTCACCCTAACCCTATCCCAGCACATCACCCTCACTCTCACCCTAACCCTAATACTAAACCTAACCCTCACCCTCACCCTAACCCTCACCATAATACTTACTCACACCCTAACCCTCATCCTAAACTAACCCTAAACCTAACCCTCACCCTAAACTTCACCCTAATCCTAACCATTACCTTAAGCCTAACCCTCACCCTAATCATCATCCTAACCCTAACCCTCACCCTCACCCTAGGCCTCACCCTAATCTTTACCCTCAACGTAACCCAAACCCTAACCCTAAACCTAACACTCACACTAACCCTAACCTTAAACCTCAGCCTAACCCTTATCCTAACCCTAAACCTAACCCTAGGCCTAACCCCCACCCTAACCCTAACGCTAACCCTTTCCCGCACTCTCACAAAAACTTACACCTTTTCCTCACACTAACCCTAACCCTAACCCTAACCCTCACATTAACAATCATCCTCACCTTAACCCTAACCCTACCATTCACCCTACCCCTCACCCTTAACCTAATCATAAACCTCACCCTAAACCTAACCCTAACCCTAACCTTCACCCTAACCCTCACAGTCACCCTAACCCTCACCCTAAACCTAAACCTCACCTACACCGTCACCCTCACCCTCAGCCTCACCTTCACCCTAACCCTAACCTTCACCCTAAACATCAATCTAACAATAACCCTAACCCTAACCCTAACCCTAATGCTCACACTAACCTTAATCCTCACCTTAAAGCTCACCCTCACTCTAATCCGCACCCTAAACCTAACTGTAAGCCTTTCCTAACCGAAACCCTCACCCTTACCCATGCCTTCATCCTAACCCACACCCTCATTCTAGCCCTCACTCTAAACCTAACCCTAACCCTAAACCTCACCCTCACCTTCACCCCCACCCTCAGCCTAACCCTAACCATAACCCTAATCCTAACTCTAACCCTAACCCTTACACTATACCTTATCCTAACCCTAATGCTAACACTAACCCTCACCCTCACTCTATGCCTAACCCTAAACCTAACCAGCCCCGTAACGCTAATCCAAATGCTAACCTTAAACCTCAACCTCAACCTAAACCTCACCCTAACCCTTACCCTCACCCTCACCCTCACCCTAATCCTAACCCTAACCCTAACCCTCACACTAACCCTCACCCTAACCCTAACCCTAAACCTACCCCTCTGCCTAACCCTCACCCTAATATAAACCTAACAGTAATGCTCACCCTATACCTAACTCTAACCCTAACCCTCACCCAAACCCTAAAGCTAATCCTGACCCTCACCCTCACCTTAAACCTCACCTTAACAGTTACCCTCACCAGAACCTTTACCCTCAACCTAACCCAAACACTAACCCTAAACCTAACACTCACACTAACCCTAAACCTAACCCTCAGCTTAACCCTTATCCTAACCCTAAACCTAACACTAACTCTAACCCTCACCCTCACCCTCACCCTCACCCTCACCCTAACCCTAACCCTAACCCTAACCTAACCCTAACCCTCAGCCTTACCCTCGTCCAAACCCTAACCTAACCCTAACCCAACCCTCACCCTAACCCAAACCCAAACCCTAACCCTTACCTTAACCCTAACCTTCACACTCATCTTAACCCTCATCCTAACACTTACCCTCAACCTAACCTTATCCATAACCCTAAACCTAACCCTAACTCTTACCCGAACACTCAACCTCACCCTAACCCTCACCCTCACACTAAACATCACCCTAACCATAACCCTCAAACTAACCCTAAGCCTAACCCTCACCCTAAAGCTAACCTCACCATAACCCTAACCCTAACACTAACCATAACCCTCACAGTAGCCGTAAACCTTACCCTAACACTAACCCTAACCATAACCTTCACCCCCACCCTCACCCTAATTCTCACCCTTACCCTAACCGTAACCCATACCTAACCAAAAACCTCACCTTCACACTCAACCTCACCCTAACCCTTACCCTCACCCTAGCCCTCACCCTAACACTAACCCTTACCCTAACCCTAATCCTAAGCCTCACCCTCACCCTTACCCTAAACTTCAACCTAACCCTAACCCTCATCCTAACACTAACCCTAACCGTCATTCTAACCCTAAACCTTACACTCACCCTAACCCTCACACTAAACCTAACCCAAACACTAACTCTAACCCTACCCCTCAGCCTAACCCTCACCCTAAACCAAACTTTAACCCTAATTCTCACCCTGTCCTTAACCTGAACACAAACACTCACGTAACCCTCACCCTCACCCTAACCCTAATGCTAAACCGAAACCTCACCCTCACACTAATCCTCACCATAACCCTTACACTCAACCTAACCCTAACCCTCACCCTCAACCAATCCCTCACCCTAACACTTACCCACACAATAACCCTCACCCTAACATTACCCTAAACCAACTTTCACCCTAATCCTCAGCCCAACCCTAACACTCACCCTCACCCTAACGCTCACCCTAACCTTAACCCTCACCCTCACCCTTAACCTAACCCTAAACCTAAACCTCACACTAATCCTAACCATAACCCTCAGCCTAACCATTATCCTAACCCTAAACCTGACCTTAACCGTGACCCTAACCCTAACTCTCACACTAATCCTAACCCTAACCGTCAGCCTAACCCTTATCCTAACCCTAACCCTAACACTAACTCTCACTCTAACTCTAACCCTAACCCTTATCCTAACCATAACCCTCACCCTCACCATCCCCATCACCCTCAGCCTAACCCTAACTCTAACACTAAACCTAACCCTAACACTCACCCTCACCCTCACCCTAACCCTAACCCTAACCCTAACCCTAACCCTCACTCTAACCCTAACCCTCAACCTATACCTCACCCTAACCCTAAACCTAACCCTAACCCTAAACCTCACCCTAACCCTAACCCTAACCCTAACCCTCACTCTAACCCTAACCCTCAACCTATACCTCACCCTCACCCTAAACCTAACCCTAACACTAAACCTCACCCTAACCCTCACCCTAAACCTAACACTAACGCTAACCCACATCCTCACACTAAACCTCACCCTAACCCTTACCCGCACCATAACCTTAACGCTAAACCTAACCCTAATCCTCACCCTAACCATAATGCTCACCCACAACCTAACCCTCACCCTCAGCCGAACACTCACCCTCACCCTAACACTTTCCCTAACCCTAATCCTAACCCTAAACCTAACCTTCACCCTCACCCTGACCGTCACCTTCAGCCTAACCTTAACCCTAACTTTATTCCTAATCTTAATCCTCACCCTCACCCTAACCCTAAGCATAACCCTCACCCTCACCATCACCCTCACCCTAAGCCTCACCCTCACCCTCAACCTAAACATCACACTAACCCTAAACCTTACCCTAACCCTAACCCTATGACTCAACCTAAACCTAAACTCAGCTTAACCCTCACCATCACCGGAATCCTCACCCTAACCTTAACACTTACATAACTGAAACCCTCACCCTAACCCTCACCCTTATCCTAGCCCTCACCCTAAACCTAATCCTAACCCTAACCCTCACCCTCAACCTAAATTTCCCACTCAGCCTTACCCTAAACCTAACCATAATCCTAAACCGAACCCTCAACCCCAAACAAACTCTAACCCTAACCCTAGCTCTAACGCTAAGCTTCACCCTCACCATAACCCTAACCCTAAACCTAACCCTAACCCTAACCCTAAAACTCACCCTAAACCTAATCCTAACCCTAACCCTCACCCTCACCCTGAACCCCACCATCACACTAACCCTCACACTAACACTAAACCTCACCCTAACCCTAACCCTAACCCTCACCCATCACTTTCACACTGACCCTCATCCATACCTAACCCTAACCCTAATCCTAACTTAATGCTCACCCTCACCTTCACACTAACCCTAACCCTAACCCTAAGCCTCACCCTCACACTCTCCCTCACCCTCACCCTCACCTCAAAACTCAGCCTCACCCTCACCCTCACACTATCAACCTCACCCTAAACCTCACCCTAAACCTAACCCTCACCCTAACACTAACCCTAACACTCACCCTAACGCTAACCCTCACCCTAACTCTTACCCTAGCCCTAATGCTAACCCTAAACCTCACCCTCATCCTAACCCTTTCCTTAAACCTTATCCTCACACTAACCCTAACCCTAACCCTAACCCTCACACTAAACCTAACCCTAACCCTAACCCTATCCCTACACCTCACTCTAACTGTAACCCTAATGAGCACCCTAAACCTAACTCTAAAACTAAACCCAACACTCACCCTAACCCTCACCGCCATCCTAACCCTCACCCTCATCCGAACCCTCACCTTCAGCTGAACCCTCAGCCTCACCCTAAACCTCACCCTCACCCTAAACATCGCCCAAACGCTAACCCTCACCCTAAACCTAACCGTAACCCTAAACCTCACCCTCCCCCTAACCCTCACCCTAACCCTTACGCTCACCCTAACCCTAACCCTAACCCTAAACATAACACTCACACTAACCGTAACCCTCACCCTAAACCTAACCCTAACCCTATCCCTAAACTACAACCTCACCCTGACCCTCAACCTCAGCCTAACCCTAACCCTAAACCTACTCCTAATCCTTAAACTCACCCTCACACTCACCCTAAACCTAACCCTAACCCGAACCCTCAACCTCACACTCAACCTCACCCTAACCCTCACCCTCACAATAAACAGCACCCTAACACTAACTCTCGCCCTAACACTAACCCTAACCCTCACCCTAACCATCACCCTCACCCTAAACATCACCCTAACCCTAACCCTAACCCTCACCCTAAACCTAACCTCAGCTTAACCATCACCCTCACCCTAATCCTCACCCTAACCCTAGCCCTTACCTAACTGAAACCCTCAAACTCACGCTCACCCTCAACCTAGCCCTCACCCTAAACCTAGCCCTCACCCTCAACCTCCCATTCCCCCTCAGCCTTACCCTAACCCTAAATGCAATCCTAACCCTAACCCTCAACCCCACCCTCAGGCTAACCCTAACCCTAACCCTAATGCTAACCCTATTCCTACCCGTAAACCTAACACTAACTCTCACCCTCACCCTAAACTTCATCCTCACACTAAACATGACCATAAACCTAACCCTCACCCTAAACCTATCCCTAACCCTCACCCTAACCCTAACCCTCACCGTAACCTTAACACTCACACTAAGCCTAACCCTAACCCTCAACCAAACCCTCACCCTCACCCTACCCTAACGCTAACTCTCATCGTAACACTCACCCTCACCCTCACCCTCACCCTACCCCTAACCCACACCCTCACGTTAATGCTCAACCTAACCCTAAACCTAACCCTTACCTAAACACAAATCTGAGCTTCACTCTAACCCTCATCCTCATCCTAGCCCTAACCCTAACAATAACCCTCAACCTAACCCTAACCCTAACCCTTACCCTCACCCTAACCCTAACCCTACACCTAACCCAGCACTCACCCTAAACCTAAACCTAATGTTAACCCTAAAACTCACACTCACCATAAACCTCATGCTAAATCTTACTGTCACCCTAACCCTAACCCTAACACTCACACTAAACCTAACCCTCAACCTAACCCTAACCATACCCCTCAGCCTAAACCTCACCCTTAACCTAACCCTAACCCAAATCCTCACGTATCCTTAACCTTAACCCAAACCCTCACCCCATCCCTCAACCTCACCCTAAAACTCATCCTTATTCTTACCCTCACCCGAACCCTAACCTTCACCCTCAACATAACCCACACCCTAACACTTACCCACACCCTAACACTCACCCTAACCCGAACCATAAACCTAACATTCACCCTAACACTCAACCTCACCCTAACCCTAACCCTAACCCTAAGGATAACCCTAACCCTCACCCTCACCCTAACCCTCACCCTATCCCTTATCCTCACACTAACCATAACCCTAACCCTAACCCTCACCCTAACCCTATCCCGACACCTCACCCTAACTCTCACCCTAAACCTAACCTTAACCCTAAACCTCACCCTAACCCTAACCCTCACCCTATACCTCACTCTCACCCTAACCCTAACACTCACCCTATACCTCACCCTCACCCTAACCCTAAACCTAATCCTAAACCTCACCCTAACCCTAATACTAACCCTAACCCACATCCTCACACTAAAACTCACCCTAACCCTTACCCTCACCATAACCTTATCCCTAACCCTAACCCTAATCCTCACACTAACCATAACACTCACCCACAACCTAACCCTCACTCTCACCCAAACACTCACACTCACCCTAATACTCTCCCTAACCCTAATCCTAACCCTAAAGCTAAACTTCACCCTCAACTTTACCCTCAACTTCAGCCTAACCCTAACCCTAAACTTATGTCTAATCCTAACCCTCACCCTCACCCTCACCCTAAACCTAAACCTAACCCTCACTCTCACCCTCACCCTCACCCTAAGCCTCACCCTCTCCCTCACCCTAAACATCACACTAACCATAACCGTCACCCTAACCCTAACCCTAACCCTCAACCTAAACCTAAATTCAGCTTAACCCTCACCATCAAAGTAATCCTCACCCTAACCCTAACCCTTACATAACTGAAACCCTCACCCTAACTCTCACACTAACCCTCACTCTCATCCTAGCCCTCAACCTAAACCTAACCCTATCCCTAACCTTCAACCTCAACCTCCCCTTCCCCCTCAAGCTTACCCTAAACCTAAACCTAATCCTAAACCTAAACCTCAACCCCACCCTCACTATAACCCTAACCCTAACCCTAACGCTAAGCTTCACCCTCACCCTAACCCAAAACCAACCCAAAAATAACCCTAACCCTAAACCTAACCCTAACCCTAACCCTAAAATTCACCCTAACCCTAATCCTAACCCTAAACCTCATCCTCACCCTGACCCTCACCATCACACTAACCCTCACACTAACACTAACCCTCACCCTAACCCTAACCCTAACCCTCACCCTTCACTTTCACCCTTTACCCTGAGCTTAACCCTAACACTAACCCTAATCCTAACCTAACCCTCACCCTCACCTTCACAGTAACCCTAACCCTAACCCAAACCCTCACCCTCAACTTCACCCTGACCCTCACCCTCACCTTCACCCTCAGCCTCACCTTCACCCTCACACTAATACTCAACCCCATCCTAAACCTCACCCTAACCCTAACCCTCACCCTGACCCTAAGCCTAACCGTAGCTCAAACTCTTACCCTACCCCTTAAACTAACCCTAACCCTCAACCTAAACCTAACCCAAACCCTAACAGTAACCCTCACACTCACCCTCACCCTGACCCTCACACTCAGCCTGACCCTCAACCTAACCCTAACACCCATCCTAACCCGAACGGTAAACCTAATGTTAAATCTAAACCTCACCCTCACCCTAACACTTACCCTAACCCTTACCCTCACCCTAACCCTAACCCTAAACCTCACCCTCACCCTAACCCTCACCCTAACACTAAGCCTCACCCTCACCCTCACCCTAACCCTCATGCTAACCCTAACCCTCACCCTCACACTCAAACTCACCCTAACCCTTACCCTCACCCTAAACCTCACCCTCACCCTCAACCTAACACACATGCTAACCCTTACCCTCACCCTCACCCTCAACCTCACCCTAACCCTTACCCTCACCCTAACCCTAAACCTCACCCTCATCCTAACCCTTACTCTAACCGTTACCTAAACCCTAACCCTCACCCTAAAACTTACCCACACCCTAACACTCACCCTAACAGTAACCCTAAATCTAACCCTCATGTTAATCTGACCCTAACCCTAACGATAACCCTAACCCTAAACCTAACCCTAACCCTCACCGCAACCCTAACCCTAACACTTACACTAACCCTAACCCTAACCCTCAGCCTAACCCTCATACTAAACCTAACCCTAACACTAACCTTCACCCTCACCCTCACCCTAAACTTAAACCTAACCCTAACCCTCACGGTAGCCCTAACCCTCACACTATCTCTAACACTAATCTTCAGCCTCATCCTCACCCTCAATCTTACCCTAACCCTAACCCTCATCCAAACACTAACCCTAAACCTCAACCTCACCCTAACCCTCAACATAACACTAACCCTCACTCTCATCCTAATCCCTAAACCTAACCATAACCCTTACATTACCGGAAACCTCACCCTCACCGTCTCCCTCAACCTAACATTCACACTCACCCTAGCCCTCACCCCAACACTAACCCTCAGCCTAACCCTAAACATAACTCTCACGTTCACCCACACACTAACCGTAAACCTAACCCTAACCCTCATCCTAAACTTAACCCTAAACCTAATGCTAACCCTAACCCTAACACTCACAATAACCCTAAACCTAACCCTCAGCCTAAAGCTCGTCCTAACCCTAACCCTAACGCTAACACTCACCGTAACCGTAACACTAAACCTAACACTCATCCTAACCCTAACAGTAACCCTATTCCTAATCCTAACCCTCAACCTCAACCTCACACTAACCCTCAGCCTCACCTCAGCTCTCACCCTCAACATAACCCTAACCCTAAACCTAACACTCACCATTAGCATCACCCTAATCCTAACACTTACCCTCACCCTAACCCTAAACCGGAACCTAGCCCTCACACTAACCCTAACCGTCAGCCACACCCTAACCCGAATCCTCACCCTCACCCTCACCCTAACCCTAACCCTAACCCTGACCCTAAACCTTACCCTCACCCTAAACCTAACCCTAACCATAAACCTCACACTAAACCTAAACCTCATCCTAAAAGTAACCCTACCCCTCAGACTATCTCTCACCCTAACATTAACACTAACCCTAACCCTCACCCTATCCCTAACCTTAACTCTAACCCTCACACTAAGCCTCACCCTCACCCTTACACTAATGCTAACCCTAGCCCTCACACTCACCCTAACCCTCACCCTAACCCTTACCCTCACCCTCACCCTCAACCTAACCCTAATGCTAACCCTAATCCTAACCATCACCCTCACCCTAATTCTATCCGTAAACCTAACCCTAACACTCACCCTAAGTCTCACCCTAACCCTCACCCTAACCCTAACCCTCATCCTCACACTAAACCTCGCCATAACCCTTCACCTCAACATAAACCTTACATTAACCCTAACCCTAATCCTCACCCTAACCCTAACCCTCAAGCAAACCCTAAGCCTCACCCTCACCGAACCCTCACCCTCACCCTAACACTCACTCTAACCCTAGCCCTAACCCTAATCCTAACCCTAATCCTCATCCTCAAATTCACCTAAGTCTAACCCTAACTCTAACCCTCACCCTCACCCTCACATTAACCCTAACCCTCAGCCTAACCCTCATCCCAACCCTAACCCTGAACCTCACCATATTCCTCACACTAACCCTAACCCTAATCCTAACCCTCAACCTAACGGTAACCCTACCCCTACCCTCACCCTCACACTCACCCTAAACCTAAGGCTAGCACTCAACCTAACCATAATCTTCACCCACACCCTAACCTCCACTTTTACTCGAACCCTCACACTAACCCGAACACTAAACCTAATCCTCATACTAACCCTAACCCTCACCCTAACCCTAATACTAACCCTCAGCCTAACCCTCATCCTAACCCTAACCCTCATCCTAACCCTAACCCTAACTCTACCCCGAACCCTCACCCTAAACCTAACCCTAACCCAAACCCGAACCTGAAGCCTCACACTAAGCCTAACCCTAACCCTAACCCTAATCCTAAACCTAACCCTCACCCACACCCTCAGCCTAACTCTCACCCTAACCCTAAACCTAATCCTCACACTCCCACTCACACTCACCCAAACACTCACACTCACCCTAATGCTCACCCTCAATCTAACACTAACCCTAACACTAACCCTCACCCTCACCCTAACCCTCACCCTAATCCTCACCCTCACCCTCACCAAAAATCTATCCCTCAACCTAAACCTCACCCTCACCCTAATCCTCACCATAACCCTATCCCTTACCTAAAAGAAACTCTCACCCTAACCCTCAAACTAACCCTCACGATCTCCCTAGCCCTCACCCTAATCCTAACTCTAACCCTAACCCTCACCCTCACCCTAAACCTCACCCTAACCCTTACCCTCAAACTAATCCTAAACCTAACATTAACCATAACCCTCACAGTAAACGTAACCCTCACCCTAAGCCTAACACTATCACTAAGCCTCACGCTCACCCTCACCCTCAGACTAACCCTAACCCTTACCCTATTCCTAAACCTAACCCTCATCCTTAACCTCACATTAACCCTCACCCTCACCTCAGCCCTCACCCTCACCATAACCCTAAACCTAACCCTCAACTTCACCTTAACCATAACCCTAAACCTAACGCTCACCATCAGCATCACCCTAACCCTAACCATTACCCAAACCCTAACCCGCACCCTAACCCTAAAACCCAACCTAGCCCTCACACTAACCGTAACCGTCACCCACACCCTACCCCGAAACCTCACCCTCACCCTCACCCTCACCGTCACCCTAACCCTCACCCTAAACCTTACCCTCACCCTAACCCTAACCGTAAACCTCACACTAAACCTAACATCATCCTAAAAGTAACCCTACCCCTCAGCCTAACCCTCACCCTTAACCTAAACCTAACCCTAATCCTCACCCTATCCCTAACCTTAATTCTAACCCTCACACTAAGCCTCACACTCACCCTTACACTAATGCTAACCCTAACCCTCAACCTCACCCTAACCCTCACCCTAACCCTTACCCTCACCATAACACTAACCCTCACCCTCACCCTAACACTCACCCTAACCCTTACCCACACCCTAACCCTCACCCTAACCCTAACCCTAAACCTAACCCTCACCCTAACCTTCACCCTAATCCTAACCATAAACCTAACCCTAACCCTCACCCTAAACCTCCCCATAACCCTAAGCCTAAACCTCACCCTAAACTTTACCCTCACCCTAACCGTAACCCTAACCCTAAACCTAACCCTCACACTAACCTTAACCCTAACACTCAGTCTATCCCTTATCCTAACCCTAAACCTAACCCTAAACCTCATCTTAACCATAAAACTAACCCTAACGATCACACTAACCCTAAAACTAACCCTCAGCCTAATGCTCATCCTAACCCTAACAGTAACGCTAACCCTCACCCTAACTGTAACATTAACCCTAACACTCCCCCTAACCCTAACCCTCACCCTCACCCTAATCCTATCCCTAATCCTAACCCTAATCCTAACCATCACCCTCACCCTAATTCTAACCGTAAACGTAACCCTAACACTCACCCTGACCCCCACCCTCACCCTAACACTATCCCTAACCCTCACCCTAAACCTAACCCTCACCCCATACCTCACCCTCAACCTAACCCTAAACCCAACGCTAAACCTCACCCTAACTCTCACCCTAACCCTCACCCTAACCCTAACCCTCATCCTCACACTAAACCTCACCATAACCCTTCACTTCAACATAACCCTTACAGTAACCCTAACCCTAACCTCACCCTAACACTAACCCTCACCCAAACCCTAAGCTTCACCCTCACCGAACCCTCACCCTCACCCTAACACTCACCCTAACCCTAAACCTAACCCCAATCCTAACCCTAAGCCTCATCCTCAAACTCACCTAACCCTAACCCTAACCCTAACGCTAACCCTCAACCTAACCGTAACACTAAACCTAACACTCATCCTAACCCTAACCTTAACCATATTCCTAATCCTAACCCTCAACCTCAACCTCACACTAACCCTCAGCCTCACCTCAGCTCTCACCCTCAACATAACCCTAACCCTAACCCTCAAACTCACCCTAACCCTAAACCGGAATCTAGCCCTCACATTAACCCTAACCGTCCCCCACACCCTAACCCGAATCCTCACCCGAACCCTCACCCTAACCCTAACCCTGACCCTAAACCTTACCTTCACCCTAACCCTAACCTAAACCGTAAAGCTCACAGTAATCCTAAACCTCATTCTAACCATAACCCTACAACTCAGCCTAACCCTCACCCTAAATCTAACCCTAACCCTAGTCCTCACGCTATCCCTAACCTTAACTCTAAACCTCACACTAAGCCTCATCCTCACCCGGACCCTAATGATAACCCTAACCCTCACCCTCACCCTAACCCTCACCTTAACACTTACCCTCACCCTAAACCTAACCCTCACCTTCATCCTAACCCTCACACTAACCATTACCCACACCCTAACCCTCACCCTAACCCTAACCCTAACCCTCACCCTAACCTTCACCATAATCCTAACCATAAACCTAACCCTAACCCTCACCCTAACCCTCACCATAAGCCTAACCCTACCCCTCACCCTAAACTTTACCCTCACCCTAACCATAAACCTAACCCTAAACCTAACCCTCACACTAACCTTAACCCTCATCCTCAGCCTATCCCTTATCCTAACCCTGAACCTAACCCTAAACCACATCTTAACCCTAAAACTAACCCTAACGCTTACACTAAACCTAAAACTAACCCTCAGCCTAATGCTCATGCTAACCCTCACCCTAAGCCTAACACTATCACTAAGCCTCAACTTCACCCTCACCCTCACCTTAAGACTAACCCTAACCCTAACCCTAACCCTAATCCTAAACTTAACGTTTACCCTCAGCCTCACCATAACCCTAAAACTAACCCGAACCCTCAACCTCACCCTCACCCTAACACTAACCCTAACCCTAACCGTAACCCTCATCCTAATCCTAAACCTTACCCTATCACTAACCCTAACTCTAATGCTAATCCTAACCCTAACCCGAACCCGAACCCGAACCCTCACCCTAACACTTATCCTAACTGTAAACCTAAACTTATCCCTAACCCTCACACTAACCCTAACCATCACACTAACCTTAACATTAACACTCACACTACCCCTCACCCTCATCCTAACCCTAATCCTAACCCTCAACCTAAACCAAACCCTAACCCTCACCCTCACCTTAACCCTCATCCACACCCTAACCCTCATCCTCACCCGAAACCTAACATTCACCCTAACCCTCACCCTCGCCCTAAACATCATCCTAACCCTAACCCTCACCCTAACTCTAACACTAACCTCCACCTTAACCCTAAACCTCACATTAACCCTCACCCTCAAGCTAATCAACACCCTAACAATAAAGGTAAAGCTTCCCTAACCGAAACCCTCATCCTCACCCTCACCCTAATATTAAACCTCACACTAGCACTCACCCTAACCCTAAACCTAAACCTAAACCGAGCCCTCACCCTCACCCTCACCCAGAGCCTAACCCTAACCCTAACCCTAACCCTAATCCTAACCCTAACCCTCACCCTCACCCTAACCCTAACAATAAACCTAACTCTAACCCTCAGCCTCACCTTCACCCTAACCCTAACCCTAACCCTAACCCTAACTATTACCCTAAATCTAACCCTAACCCTAATCATAAACCTAAGTCTCACCCTAACCCTAATCCTAACCCTAAAACTCACCATAATTCTAATTCTAATCCTAACACTCACCCTCACCTTCACCCTCACCCGAACCGTCACCCTCACCCTAACCCTCACACTAACCCTAACCCTCACCCTAACAATAACCCTAACCCTCACCCTCACCGTCACCCTCACTCTCAGACTAACCCTAAAACTAACCCTAATCCTAAACCTAACCCTCACCCTGACCCTAACCCTAACACTCACCATCACACTAACCCTCACCCTAAACCTAAACCTCACCCTAATCCTAACCTAACCCTAACCCTAACCCTCACCCTCAGCCTAAACATCACCCTAACCTTTATCCTCAAAATTACCCTAACCCTAATCCTAACCCTCAACCTCACCCTAAACTTAACCTACCCCTCAAACTAACCCTCACCCTAAACCTAAACCTAACCCTCACCGTAACCCTAACCCTAACCCTCACATTCACCCTAACCCTCACCTTCACCCTAAGCCTCACTCTAACCCGAACCCTAACCGTAACCCTACCCACAACCTAACCCTCACCCTCACAGGAACCCTCACTCGAACACTCACCCTCGCCCTAACCCTCACCCTCACTCTCACCCTCAGCCTAAAACTCACTCTAGCCCTAACCCTCAACGACACCCTATCCCTCAACCTCACCCGAACTCTCACCTTAAACATCACCCTAACCCTAAACCTCACCCTAACCCTAAACTTAACCCTCAGCCAAAACCTAACCCTCAACCTCATCCTTACCCTAACACTAACCCTAACACTAACACTCACCCTAAACGTAAACCTTACCCTAAACCTAACCCTCACCCTTACCCTCACCTTTAAACTAATGGTAACCCTAAACCTCCCCCTCACGTTAACCCAAACCCTAACCCTCACCCTAAACCTTATCCTCACACTAACCCAAACACTAACACTAATCCTAACCCTCACAATAACCGTAAACCTCAGCCTAACCCTAAACTTAACCTCACCCTAACTCTCAACCTAACCCTTACTCTCACCCTAACGCTAACCCTAACCCTAAACCTCCCCTCACTCTAACACTCACCATCGCCCTAAACCTCACCCTAAGCCTAACCCTCACCCACAAGCTAACCCTAATCATCATCCTCACCCTGAACATCACCCTAACCCTAACTCTCACCCTAAACCTAACCCTCACCCTCACCCTAACCTTAAGCCTATCCCTAACAATAACCCTAACCCTAAACCTATCCCTCAACCTCACTCTCAACCTAAGCCTATCCCTAACCCTATTCCTAATCCTAAACCTAACCCTCACCTTCACCCTCACCCTAAATTTAACCCTAACCCTAACCTTCACCTTCACCCTCACCCTAACCTTGAGCCTAACAATAACCCTCACCTAACGCTCACAATAACCGTAACCCTAACCCTCACCGAACCCTAACGCTAACCCTAAAACTCAACCTACCCCTAACCCTCACCCTAAACCTTATACTCACACTACCCTAAACATAACCCTCACCCTCCCCTTCACCCTAACCATAACCCTAACGCTTCCCCTCACCCTAAACCACACCCTAACCCTAACCCTTTCCCACACCATAAAAATCACCCTAACCTGAACACTATCTCTCACCCTAGGCCTCACCCTAACCCTAAATATCACCCTCAAACTAACCCTAACCCTAACCCTAACCCTAAACCTCAACCTAACCCTAACTCTACACCTCACACTAACCCTCACTTTCACCCTAACTAAAACCCTTAACCTCACCCTAAACCTAACCTTAAACCTAATCCTCACCCTAACCCTAACCCTAACCCTCAATCTATACCAAACCCTAACCCTCACCCTAAATGTAATCCTTAACCTAACCCTAAACCTAAATCTCACCTTAACCCTAACCCTTACCCTAAACCTAACCCTAATCTTAACCCTCGCCCTAACCCTAACCCTAACCCTAACCCTCACCCTCACCCTCACCCTAATCCTAACCCTCACCCTATATTAACCCTAATCCTAACCGTAACCCTCACCCTCAGAGTCACCCTCAACCTAACCCTCACCTTGAAACTCACCTTCCCCCTAACCCTCAAACTAACCCTACCCTAATCCCAACCCTCACCCTCACTCTCAACCTAACCCTATACCTAACCCTAATCCTAACCGAACCCTCACCCTCACCCTAATCATAACCCTCACCGTCACCCTCACCCTCAGCATCACAGTAACCCTCATCCTCAACACCCTCTCCCTATCATTCACCTTCACCCTAAACATCACCCTAACCCTAACTCTCACCCTAAGCCTAACCTTACCGTAAACCTAACCCTTACCCTCAACCTAACCTTTATCTTCAGACTAACCCTTACTCTAAACCTAACCCTAACTTCACATTAACCCAAACCCTCTCCCTAAGCCTAACACTACCCCTCACCCTAACCCTCCCCCTAACCCTAAACCTAACCCTAAATCTCACCATAATCCTAACCCTATTACTTACACTCACCCTAACCCTCATCATCACTCTAAGCCTCACCCTAGACCTAACACCAACCCACACCCTAACCCTCACCCTCAATCGAACCCTCACCCTCACTTGAACCCTCACCCTCACCCTAACCCTCAGCCTCAGCCTAAACCTCACCCTAACCCCAACCCTCAACCTAACCCTCACCCTAACCCTAATCCTCACCCTAAACCTCACCATAACCCTAACACTTACCCTAACCCTAAACCTAAACCTCACCCTAACACTAACCCTAAGGCTCACACTAACTCAAACCCTTACCCTAACCCTAACCCTACCCCTCACCCTACCCCTCAACTTAACCCTAAACCTAACGCTAAACCTCACTCTAAACCTAACCCTAACCCTAACCCTCACCCTAACCCTAACTCTAACCCTCACCCTAAACCTAAATCTTAACCTAACCCTAACCCTCACCCTTAACCTAACCCTTACCCTAACCCTAACCCGAACCCTTACCATAACCCTCACATTTGACCTAATCCTCACCCTAGCAATAACCCTAACTCTTACCTAACCGAAACCCTCAACTTCACCCTCATTGTCACCCTAACACTCACCCTCACCCTAGACCTCACCTTATCCCTAACCCTAACCCTAACCCTAACCTTCACCCTCACCCTCACTGTCACACTCAGCCTTACCATAAGCCTAACCCAAATCGTAACCCTTAACTTCACCCTCACCCTCACACTCACCCTAAACCTCACCCTCAACCTAGCCCTCACCCGAAACCTAAACCTCACCCTAACCCTAACTCTAACAATAACCCTAACCCTAACCCTAATCCTAACCCTAACCCTCACCCTAAGCCTAACCCTAACCCTAAAATTCACGCTAAACCTAATCCTAAACCTAACCCTCACCCTCACTGTCACAGTCACCCTAAACCTGACCCTCAAACTCACCCTCACCCTAACGCTCACACTAACCCTAACCCTCACCCGAACCCTAACCCTAACCCTCACACTCACCCTCACACTCAGCCAAACCCTTAACCAAACCCTAACCCTAACCCTAAACCTCACACTCACCCTAACCCTAACACTACCAATAAAGCTCAAAATCACCCTCACCCTCACACTTACCGTAACCCAAACCCTAAAACTAATCCTAACACTAACCTTCACAATAACCCGAAACCTAACCATATAATTCACCCTAGCCCTAACCCTAACCCTCACCCTAACACTAACCCTTACCCTAAGCCTACCCCTAAACCTCACCCTAAACCTAACCCTAATCATAACCCTCACCCTAACCCTAAACCTAACCCTCACCCTAACCCTCACCCTAACCCTAACCCTACCCCTTACCCTAACCCTCATCCTCACACTATCCCTAACCCTATACCTAACCCTAACCCTCACACTAACCCTAACCCTCTAACAATAACCCTAAATCTCACGCTTACCCTAACACTAATGCTAACCCTCACCCTAATCCTAACCCTATCGCTAACCCTCACCCTCACCCTAACAGTCACCATCACCCTAAAACTCACCCGACCCCTAACCCTTACCCACACACTAACCCTCACCCCCACTCGAAACCGAACCCTCACCCGAAACATCACCCTCACCCTAAACCTCACCCTCAACCTAAACATCACCGTAAACCTAACCCTCACCCTAACGCCAACCCTAACCCTCACCATACCCCTAACCCTCACCCTCAATCTAACCCTCATCCTCACACTAATCCTCACCCTAACCCTATCCCTTGCCTAACCAAAACCCTCAACCAAAACCTCACCCTCACCCTCACACTATCCCTAACTTTAATTCTAACCCTAACCCTGACCCTCACCCTAACAATCAACGTAACCCTTACACTTACCCTAACACAAACCCTCACCCTCACCCTAACCCTCAACCTAACCCTTATCCTCACACTAACACTAACCCTATACATAGCCCTAACCCTCACACTAACCCTAAACCTCACACTAAGCCTAACCCTACCCCTCACCCTAACGCTCACCTTAACCTTAACCCTAATCATCACCCTAACCATAACACTCACCCTCACCCTCACCCTCAGCCTCAGCTTAACCCTAACCCTAACTCTAATCCTAAACCTAACCCTCACCCCCTCACTCACCCTAACACTAACCATAACCCTAATGCTAACCCTCACCCTCACCTCAACCAAACCCTAACACTAAACCTAACAATAACTGAAACCCTAACCCTAACCCTAATCCTAACCCTAACCCTCACACTAACACTAAACCTAACCCTATAACTCACCATAGCCCTAACCCTAACTCTCACACTAACACTAACCCTCACCCTAAGCCTACCCCTAACCCTCACACTAAACTTCACCCTAATCATAACCCTCACCCTAACCCTAAACCTAACCCTCACCCTAACCCTCAACCTAACCCTCACCCTAACCCTAAACCTAACCCTCAACCTAACGCTCATCATAACAGTAACACTAACCCTGACCCTAACCCTAACCCTCAACCTCAACGTCACCCTCACCCTCAGCCTAACCCAAACCTTAACCCTAATCTTAAACCTAACCTTCACCCTCTCCCTCACACTAATCCTACCCATAACCCTAATGCTAACCCTCACACTCACATTCAACCCTAACCCTAACCCTAACAAAAACTGTAAACTAAACCCTAAACCTAATCCTAACCATAAACCTTACCCTAAGCTTAACCCTAACTCTAACCCTCACCCTAACCCTAACCCTAAACCTAACCCTCAGCCTAACCCTCATCCTAACCCTAACACTAAACCTAACCCTCACTCAAACCCTCACCCTAATCCTCATCCTAACCCTAACCCTAAACCTAACACTCACCCTAACCCTAACGCTAACCCTAACCCTCACCCTCACCCTCACCCTAACCCTAACCCTAACTATCACACTAACCCTAATCCTCACCCTAACCCTAACCCTAAAACTCACCCTATCCCTCACCCTCACCCTAACCCTCACCGTCACCCTAACCTGGCTATAACCCTAATTCTAACCCACACCCTAAACCTCACCCTCACCTGAAACCTCACCCTCACCCTCACCCTCACCCTAATCCTCACCCTAAACCTAACCCTAACCCAAACCTTGCGCTAACCCTAACCCTAACTCTAACCCTCACCCTAACCCTAACTCTAACCCTCATCCTAACCCTCATCCTAACCCTAACGCTAAACCTAACCCTCACCCTCACCCTAACCCTAAACCCTAAATCTAACCCTCACCCTAACTGTAACTCTAAACCTCACCCTAACCCTCACCATCACCCTAAAACTAACCCTAACCCTCACCCAAAACCTAACCCTAACCCTCACACTCAACCTAAACCTCACCGTCACACTAACCCTCACTGTAACACTAACCCTCACCCACACTCTAACCCTCACACTTACCCTAAACCTAACCCTCACCCTAACCCTCACCCTCACCCTAAACATCACCCTAACCCTACCCCACAACCTAAATATAAACTTTACCCTCACCCTAACCCTAACCCTCACACTAACCCTCACCCTCAATTTCAACCTCACCCTAAAAATAATCCTAACTCTTACCTAACTGAAACCATCACCCTCACCCTCACTCTCACACTAACACTCAGGCTCAACCTAGCCCTCACCCTATCCCTAACCCTTACCCTTAACCTCACCCTCACCCTCGCCCTCAGCCTAACCTTAAACCTAACCCTAAATATCACCCTCATCGTCACCTTAACTCTAACCCTAAGGGTAACCCTCACCCTCACACTCACCCTTACCCTAACCTAGCACTAACCATAACCCTAACCCTAACCCTAAACCTAATCCTAACACTAACCCTCAACCTAACCCTAAACCTCAGCCTAAACTTTAACCTCACACTAACCCTAATTCTATCCCTAAACCTAATCCTCAAACTAAAACTAACCCTCACCCTAACCCATACACTAACCCTCACCCTCGCCCTCAGACTAACCCTAACCCTTACACTAACCCTCACCCTAACCCTCACCCTAAACCTCACCCTAACCCTAACGCCAACCCTAACCCTCACCCTAATCCTAACCCTCAACATAACCCTTATCCTCACACTAACACTAACCCTATACCTAACCCTCACACTAACCATAACCCTCACCCTAACCCAAACTCTACCCCTCACTTTACCTCTCATCCTAACCCTAACATTAACGCTAACTCTCACCCTAAACATAATCCTATACCTCACCCTCACCCTAACCCTCACTGTCACCCTAACCTTCACCCTAACACTAACCTTCACACACACCCTAACCCTCACGTGGAACCGAAACCTAACCCTCACCCTAACCCTCACCCTCACCCGAAATATCACATTAAACCTAATCCTCAACCTAACCCTCACACTAAACATCAACCTCAACCTAATCCTCACCCTAACCCTAACCCTAACCCTAAACATTACCTTAAACCCCACCCTCGCGCTCAGCCTAACCCTAACCCTAAACCTAACACTCACCCTCAACCTCACCCTTAACCTAACCCTCACCCTCACCCTAGCCCTCACCCTAACCCTAACCCTGATCCTAACCCTAACACTAACCCTCAGCCTCTCCCTCAGGCTAACCATAACCCTAACCATAATCCTAACAATAAACCTCACCCTCACTCTAACCTTAACCCTAACCCTAACCTTCACCGTCACCCTCACCCTCACACTCACCCTCACGCTCACCCTCACCCTCAACCCTCACCCTAACCCTCAACCTCACCCAAAACATCACCCTAACCGTAACTCTCATCCTAACCCTAACCCTCTTCCTAAATCTCACAATAACCCTAACGCTAAACCTAACACTCACTCCCTAACCCTCACCATAACCCTTATCCTCACACTAAACCTAACCCTAACCCTCACACTAACCCTAACCCTCACACTAAACCTAATCCTAACCCTCACGCTAACCCTCACCCTCACCCTAACCTTAACCCTAACCATCACCTTAAACATAACGCTAACCCACACCCTCACCCTAATCCTCACCGTCCCCCTAACCTTCACTCTAAGGGTTACCCATAACTTAACCCTCACCTGAACCTGAACTCTAACTAACCCTAACCCTCACCCTCACCCTAAAAATCACCCTAAACCTAACCTTCACCCTTACTCTAATCCTAACCCTCTCCCTAACCCTAAACCTCACACTAACCCCCACACTCAACCTAAACCTCACCCTAACAATAACCCCAAGCCTTACCTAAACGAAACCCTCACCCTCACCCTAGCCCTCAACTTAACCCTCACCCTAACTTTAACCCTAACGCTCAACCTAACCCTCACCCTAACAATGACCGTAAGACTAACCCTAACCCTCACGTCACCCTAACCCTCAATGTCACCCTATCCCGAACGTAACCCTAAACCTAAACCACACCCTAACCCTCACCCTCACACTAACCCTCACCCTTAACTTTAACCTCACACTAACCCTAATCCTCACCCTAACCCTAACCCTCACACTAACCCTAAGGCTCACCCTAACCCTAACCCTACCCCTCAACCTAACCCTCACCCTAACATTCACCCTAACCCTAATCTTAAACCTCACCCTCACCCTAACCCCCACCATCACACTAACCTGACCCTAACCCTAACCCTAACCCTAACCCTAAACTTAACACTATCCCTAACCTTAACCCAAACCCTAACCCTCACCCTAACCTTAAACCTTACCCTAAAGCTAATCCTAACCTTAACCCTCACACTAACCCTAACGCTCACCCTAACCCTAACCCTACACCTCACCCTAACCCTCACCATCACCCTAAAAATAACCCTAAACCTCACCCAAAACCTAACCCTAACCCTCACACTCAACCTAACTCTCACCATCACACTACTCTCACCATAATCCTAACCATCACCCACACCCTAACCCTCATACTCACCCTCACCCTAACCCTCACCCTAACCCTCACCCTCACCCTAAACATCACCCCAAGCCTACCCCTCAAACTAACTATAAACCTTACCCTCACCCTAACCCTAACCATCACACTAACCCTCACCCTCAATTTAAACCTCACCCTAAAAATTACCCTAACTCTTACCTAATCGAAACCCTCACCCTCACACTTACTCTCACACTAACACTCACGCTCAACCTAGCCCTCCCCGTAACCCTAAACCTAACACTTACCCTCACCCAAAGCCTCTCCCGCAGCCTAACTTTAACCCTAACCCTAACACTAACACTCATCCTCATCTTAACCCTAACCCTAACGCTAAGCCTCACCCTCACACTCACCCTGACCCTAACCCTAGCCCTAACAATAACCCTAACCCTAAACCTAACCCTAATCCTAACACTAACACTCACCCTAACCCTAACCCTTACCCTAACCCTCACACACACCCTAATCCTCATCCCAACATTTAACCTCACACTAAACCTAACTCTATCCCTCACACTAACCCTCACCCTTACACTCACCCTAAAACTCACACTCACCCTAACACTAATGCTAACCCTAACCCTCACTCTAAACCTAACCCCCACCCTAACCCTTATCCTCACACTAACCCAAAACCTAAACCTAACCCTCACATTAACCCTAACCCTCACCCCAACCCTTACCCTACACCACACCTAACAGCTCACCATAACCCTCACCCTCACCCTCACCCTAACCCTAACCCTCACCTTCACCTTAATCCTCACAGTCACCCTAACCCTCAACTTAACCATAACCCTCACCTACACCCTAACCCTAATCCTCACCCTAATCCTAACCATCACCTTAAACCTCACCCTAACCCTGATCCTCATCCTAAACCAACCCTAAGCCTTTTCTAACCGAAATCCTCACCCTCACCCTAACCGTCACCCTCACGCTCATCTTCACCCTTGCCCTCACCCAAAAACTAACCCTAACCCTCACCCTCCCCCTCACCCTCACCCCCACCCTAAGCCTAACCCTAACCCTAACCCTAACCTCAACCTCAACCTCCCCCTCCCCCTCACACTAACCCTAACCCTAATCCTAACCCTAATGCAAAAACTAGCCCTCACCCTCACACTAACCCTAACCCTCAGCCTAAACCTAACCCTAACCCTAACCCAACCCCTACCCTTCAAACTCACCCTAAACCTCTCCCTCACCCTAACCCTCACCTTCACCCTAAACTAGCCCTAACCCTTACCCTTACCCTAAACCTCACACTAAGAGTAACACTAACCCTCACACTAACCCTCACCCTAACCCTTACCCTCACCCTAACCCTCACCCTAACCCTAACTCTATCCCTAACATTAACACTAATCCTCACCCTAACCCTAATCCTCACCCTAACCCTCACCCTAACCCTTACCCATACATGAAACCTAAACCTAACACTCAGTCTAACCCTCATATTAAACTTAACCCTAACTCTAATCCTCAACTTATCCTTAACCCTAATACTAAACCTAACACTCACCCTACCCCTAACACTCACACTCAACCTCAACCTTATCCTAAGTCTAACCCTAACACTAACCATAATCCAAACCCTAACCCTCACCCTCACCCTCACCCTAACTCTAAACCTAACCCTAAACAAACCCTCACCATAACCCTAAACCTATCCCTAAACCTCACCCTAATCCTAACCCTAATCCTAATCCTAACCCTCACCCTCACCCAAAACCTCACTCTCACCCGTATCCTAACACTAACCCTAACCCTAACCCTAACCCTCACACTAACCCTAACCTGACCCTAACCCTAACCCTGCCACTCACCATAACCCTCACCCGAACCCTAACCCTAACCCTAACCCTCACCCTAACACTAACCAAAACCCTAACTCTCACCCTCACCCTAACGCTCATCGTCACCCTAACCCTCACCCCAACCCTAACCCTCACCCACACCCTAACCCTCATCCTTACCGAACCTGGACCTGAACACGAACCCTCACCTTCACACTAACCCTCACCCTCAACCTAAACATTACCCGGACCCTAACCCTCATCCTAACCCTAACCCTCATCCTAAACCTCACCCTCACCCTACCCCTCACCCTAACCCTAACCCTCAACTTCACCCTCACCTCAACCTAAGCCTAACCCTAACCCTAACCATAATCCTAAACCAAAACTTCACCCTCACCCTAACCCTAAATCTAACCCTCACCCGCACCCTCAATTTAACCCTCACCCTAACTCTAACTCTTACCCCAACCCTCAACCTACCCCTAAACCTAACACTCACCCTAAACCTCACCATAACCCTCACACTAACCTTAACCCTCACCCTAACCCTAACCCTCACTCTCAAACTCACCCTCACGCTCACCTTCAGCCTAACCCTACCCCTAACCATAATCCTAACACTAACCCTCACCCTAACCCTAACCCTCACCCTAACACTCACCCTAACCCTAACCCTAAACCTCACCTTTACCCTAACCCTCACAGTTACCCTAAACCTAACCCTAAGCCACACCTGAACCCTCACCCGAACCCGAACCCTCACACTCAACCGAACCCTCACCCTCACCCTAACACTCAGCCTCATCCTAAACATCAACCTAACCCTAAATCTCACTCTAACCCTAACCCTAAACCTAACCCTCAACCTAACCCTCACCCTCACGCTAATCCTCACCCTAACCCTAACCCACACCCTAACCCTAAACCTTACCCTAACCCTAACCATAACTCTAACCCTCACCCGAACCCTAACCCTCACCCTAACCCTCGCCTTAACCCTAACGCTAACCCTAACACTCACTTCACCCCAACACTAACCCTAACCCTAACCCTCACCTTAACTCTAAAACTTATCCTAAACCTAACCCTAACACTAACCCTCACCCTCAACCTAAACCTAACCCTAACTCTCAACCTAACGGTCACCCTATTCCTAACGCTAACCCTAACTCTCACTTCACTCTAACCCTAATCCTAACCCTAACTCTAACCCTCACTCTAAACATAAACCTTACCCTAAACCTAACCCTAACCCTCACTCTCACCCTAACCCTCATCCTAACACCTATGCTCACACTAAAACTAAACATAACCCTAACCCTAACCCTCACCCTAACCCTAAACCTACCCCTCACCCTAAACCTCCCCCTCACCCTAACCCTAACCCTCACCCGAAACCTAACCCTAACCCGCACACTCACCCTAACACTCACCGTCACCCTCAACCTCACCCTAACCCTAAACCTCACCCATACCCTATCCCTCACTCTCAACCGAACCCTAACCCGAACCCTAACACTTACCTTCACCATAAAAATCACCCTAACCCTAGCCCTCACCCTAACTCTAACCCTAACACTCACCCTCACACTAGCATTCACCCTCAACTTAAACCTCACCCTAACAATAAACCTAACCCTTACCTAACCGAAACCCTCACCCTCAACCTCACTCTCACCCTAACCCTCAACCTCAAACTAGCCCTCACCCTAAACCTAGCCCTTACCTAACCAAAACCCTCACCCTCTCCCTCACCCTCACCCTAACAATCACCCTTACCGATGCCTCAACCTAACATTAACCCTCACCCTAAACCTAACCCTCACCGTAAAACTCACCCTAAACTTAACGCTAACCCTAACCCTCACCTTACCTTAAACCTCACCATAAACCTTACCTGCACCATAACCCTAACCCTAACCCTAATCCTCACACTAATCCTAACCCTAATCCTCAACCTAACACTCACCTTAAACCTAACCCTCACCCTCACCCTAACCCTCACCGTCACCTTAAGCTAACGCTAAACCTAACCGTCACCCACACCCTAAAACTCACACTCACCCAAACCCTCTCCCTCATGCTAACCCTACCCTAAACCTCACCTTAACCCTAACCCTCACTCTATACCTAACTCTAACCCACACACTAATCCTAACCGTCCACCTAACCCTCACCCTCAACCTAATCCTCTCCCGAGCCCTAACCCTATCCCTTACATAAACGAAACCCTCACCCTCACTCTCACCCTCACCCTGACCCTCACCGTCATCCTAACACTAAGCCTAAAACTAACCCTCACCCTAACCCTCACCCTAACCCTAACCTAACTCTAAGCCTCACCCTAACCCTCACCCTAAACCTAATGCTCACCCTAACGCTTACCCTAACACTCACTCTAAACCTTACCCTCAAACTAACCCTAACCCTAACAACAACCCTAACCCTAACCCTTACCCTAACCCTACCCCTCACCCTAACCATCACACTAACCCTAACCCTAACCCTAACACTCACCCTAAGCCTATCCCTAACCCTCACATTCACCCTAACCTTCACCGTCACCCTAACCCTCAACCTCACGCACACTATAAACTTCAACCTCACCGGAACCCTAACCATCACCCAAATTCTCACCCTCACCCTAAACCTCACACTAATCCTTACCCTCACGAAAACCCTTACCATAACAGTCACTCAACCCTAAGTCTCACACTAACCCTCACCCTCAAACTAATCCTCACCCAAACAATAACGCTAACCCACTTAAACGAAACACTCACCCTCACCCTCACCCTCATCCTAACTTTCACCCTCACCCTAGCCCTCATCCTAACACTAACCCTAAACCTCACACTCACCCTCACCCTAAACCTCACCCTAATCCACACCTTAAACCTAACACTAACCCTCACCCTCACCCTAAACCTAAACCTAACCCTAAAACTCAGCCTAACAAAAATCCTAACCCTATTCCTCACCCTAACTCTAAACCTCACCCTAACCCTAACCCTAACACTCACCCTAACCCTAAAACTCACCCTAAAACTCACTCTAACACTAACGCTAACCCTAACCCTCACCCTCAACCTAACCCTCACCCTAAACCTTATCCTCACACTAACCCTAACCCTAACCCTCACACTAACCCTAACCCTCACCCTAACCTGAACCCTAACCCTCACACTAACCCTCACACTAACTCTAACCCTAATCTTAATCTTCACCCTAACCCTAACCCTAACCCTCATACTCACCCAAACCCTCCCCCTCACCCTAACCCTCCCCCTCAGCCTAAACATCACACTAACTATAACCCTCACCCTAAACCTAACCCTAACACTCACCCTAATCTTCACCCTAACCCTAACCCTAACCCTAACCCGCAACCTAAGCGTCACCCTATCCCTAACACTAACCCTAACCCTCACCATCACCCTACCCCTCATCCTAACACTTATCCACACACTAAACCTAACCATAACCATCACCCTAACCCTATCATTAACCCTAACCCTCACACTAACCCTAAACCTACCCCTCAACCTAAACCTCACCTTCACCCTAACCCTAACCCTAACCATCACCCGAAAACTAATCCTAATCAGCACACTCACCCTAACGCTCCCCATCACCCTAAACCTCACCCATATGCTAACCCTCAACCACACCCTATCCCTCATTCTCAACCGAACCCTAACTCTCACCCTAACCCTTACCCTCAACCTAAACATCACCCTAAACCTAACCCTCACCCTAACTCTAACCGTAACCCTCAACCTAACCCTAACCCTCACACTAACCCTAACCCTCAACTTAAACCTCACGCTAACAATAACCCTAACCCTTACCTAACCAAAATCCTCACACTCACCCTCAATCTCACCCTAATCCTCACCCTCAACCTAGCCCTCACCCTCAACCTAACCCTAACCCTCACCCTAACCTTCACCATAATCCTCACCATAAACCTAACCCTAACCCTCACCCTAACCGTCACCATAAGCCTAACCCTACCCCTCACCCTAAACTTTACCCTCACCCTAACCATAAACCTAACCCTAAACCTAACCCTCACACTAACCTTAACCCTCACCCTCAGCCTATCCCTTATCCTAACCCTGAACCTAACCCTAAACCACATCTTAACTCTAAAACTTACCCTAACTCTTACACTAAACCTAAAACTAACCCTCAGCCTAATGCTCATGCTAACCCTCACCCTAAGCCTAACACTATCACTAAGCCTCAACTTCACCCTCACCCTCACCTTAAGACTAACCCTAACCCTAACCCTAACCCTAATCCTAAACTTAACGTTTACCCTCAGCCTCACCATAACCCTAAAACTAACCCGAACCCTCAACCTCACCCTCACCCTAACACTAACCCTAACCCTAACCGTAACCCTCATCCTAATCCTAAACCTTACCCTATCACTAACCCTAACTCTAATGCTAATCCTAACCCTAACCCGAACCCGAACCCGAACCCTCACCCTAACACTTATCCTAACTGTAAACCTAAACTTATCCCTAACCCTCACACTAACCCTAACCATCACACTAACCTTAACATTAACACTCACACTACCCCTCACCCTCATCCTAACCCTAATCCTAACCCTCAACCTAAACCAAACCCTAACCCTCACCCTCACCTTAACCCTCATCCACACCCTAACCCTCATCCTCACCCGAAACCTAACACTCACCCTAACCCTCACCCTCACCCTAAACATCATCCTAACCCTAACCCTCACCCTAACTCTAACACTAACCTCCACCTTAACCCTAAACCTCACATTAACCCTCACCCTAACCCTAAACCTAACCCTTACACTCAACCTCACCCTCGCCCTCAGCCTAACCCTAAACTTAACCCTAACCCTAACCCTAACACTCATCCTCACCCTCACACTCACCCAACCCCAAACCCTAACCCTAACCCTCACCCTCACCCTAACCCTCACCCTAGCCTTTAACCTCACACTAACCCTAACTCTAACCCTAACCCTAACCCTCACAGTAAACCTAACCCTCAAACTAACCCTAACCCTACCCCTCACCCTAACCCTCACCCTCACCCTAACACTAACCGTAACCCTCACCCTCACCCTAACCCTCACCCTCACCCTAACCCTAACCCTCAACCTAAACCTAAACCTAACCCTAACCCTCACCCTAACCCTAACCCTCACACTAACCCTTACATTCAACCTAATCCTCACCCTAACAATAACCCTAACTCTTACCTAACCGAAACCCTCACCTTCACCCTCATTCTCACCCTAACCCTCACCCTCACCCAACCTCATCCTCAACATAACCCTAACCCTCACCCTAACCTTCACCATCACACTCACTGGCACCCTCAGCATTACCATAACCTTAACGGAAATCATAACCCTTACCCTCACCCTCACACTCACACTCACCCTAAACCTCACCCTCACCATAGCCCTCACCCTAAACCTAAACCTCACCCTAACACTAACTCTAAACCTCACTCTTACCCTAACCCTAACCATAACACTAACCCTCACCCTAACCCTCACCCTAACCCTAACCCTACCCCTCACCCTAACCCTCATCCTAACCCTAAACCTAACCCTCTTCCTAACCTTAACCCTCACCCTCACCCTCACCCTCAGCCTAACACAAACCCTAACCCTAATCTTAAACCTAACCTTCACCCCCTCCCTCACCCTAATCCTAACTATAACTCTAATGCTAACTCTCACACCCACACTCAACTTAACCCTAACCCTAACCCTAACAATAACTGTAACCCTAATCCTAACCCTAACCCTCACCCTCAGCCTCACCAAAACTCTAACCCTAACCCTAATCCTAAACCTAACCCACACCCTCACCCTATCCCAAAACCTAACCCTTGCCCTAATCCTCACCCTAACCCTATTGCTAACCTTCAACCTCACCCTCACCCTAAACTTCACTCTAACTCTAAAGCTCACTATAACCCTAACCCTAAGCCTAACCCTAATCCTCATACTAACCCTAACCCTCACCACACCCTAACACTCAACCTAACCCTAACCCGAACCCTCACGTTCACACTCACTCTAACCCTAACCCTAACCGTAAGCTGTGGAGAGCTGGGGTAGCCGTGACCAAAGACGGCACAGCCGTAAGGCGGGGCCACAAAAGCAACATTGTAGCTCTTTGGTAAGATGGAGCTGGCTCCGCCTTCGGTCTTCCTGGTGACGAGTGCTCTCTGTACAAACAACTCCTTATATGGCTATGACTTGGCTCCTGGTTTGCTTCCGTGATTGTGACCCTATCGGTATATGCCACGTGGCGCTTCGTGATTGGCCATCCAGGAGGCTTATAACCGGAGTGCGGGTGGGCGGCGGGCGGAGAGAAGTGGGAAGAAGTGGGCAGGAGAGAAGCAGGAGAGAAACTTGTAACAAGGTCCTGAATAAACCTCATTGAGAAGAATCCCGGGGCGCGTCTTCCTTGCTGGTCGAGGTGGTCGCGACAGCTGTTGGCCCATATGGGGAATTCAGAACTCTCTGCGGTCAGGGTGGTGCACCGGTAAGTTCCCAGGAAAAGGGGAAATCTGCGACAAGAGTAAGTTCCCAGGTGAAGTGGGAATCCGCGATTAAACCAGGCATAATACCGGGCTCTTCTCTGTAGATAAAAGAGAGAGCAGAAACCCGGGAAGAAATAAAATACAGGCCTAAAGTGAAAGTAACAAAAAATAAAATTTGTAATAACTATGATTGGTGCCGCGACGTCACATCCAATTTTTCTGGCCCTGGAAGAGCTAATACGCTCAAAGGGACTAAAGTTAAAGAAGGGTACTTTACAGAGGTTCCTTGAAGAATGCAGCATTGTAGCTCCTTGGTTCATAGTGTCCAGGAGCCTTACAATAGCCTCATGGGATAAATTAGGGAGGGATTTGGACTTTGCCTATGAACAGGACACATTAAAGCAGGAGTCCGCCCCATTTGGAGATTAATTAGTGGCTGCCTGGAGGATCAGAGCTGCTGTGAGATTATAGAAAATGGACAGTCAGCACTGGAGCAGTTACAGGAGGAGAGGTCAGAGAAGGCGATCAGTGAAAAGGGAGACAGTGAACAGGGCAAAAGGGGGTGACTATACCCAGATCTGTCCGAGCTAAAATCAGAAAGAGGGAGTTCCAGCGAGTTAGAGGAGGAAGAAGTGAGAGCACTTATTCAACAGATGAAAAGGAGCTGTATAAAACAAGGGGAACGTAAGCTAAGCCAACCTGCACTTAATGAGGATGTAGAAAGAACTTCCGGTCAGACCCCTTTAGCTCCTCCTCCATATCAACACGGAGCCAATGGGCACACATTTTGCCCGGACACTTGGCGAACTGCTCGAGCAGAAGTCGCCTTCCCAGTTTTTCAAGACAATAATCAACAGAGATTCCATGACCCTCTAGAATTTAAGGTAATTAAGTCCCTGGTTGAGTCTGTTCGGATGTATGGGCTTACAGCCTCTTTTACCATAGCTCAAGTGGAAGCTATAAAGAGATATTCCATGACCTCCTCTGATTGGGTAAGCCTAGCACGGGCATGTTTGAGTCCAGGCCAATACTTGGATTGGAGGGCATTTATGCTGGAATTTTGTAATGAACAGGCAGCCATCAATCAAGCGAACGGATGTCAGGCTTGGGACAGAGACATGCTCCTAGGATAAGGCCGCCTTGCTAATGCTCAGATAGGATATCCCCCTGAAGTGTATCAACAGATAAATGATATTTGCATTAAGGCATGGAAATCACTACCAAATAAGGGGGAAGTTAGCGGCAATCTCACCAAGATCCTGCAGGGGCTACCGAGCCTTTTTCAGATTTTGTGGCGAGAATGGTGGAAGCAGCAGGCAGAATTTTTGGGAATCCTGACATGGCTATGCCTCTTATAAAACAATTAGTCTATGAGCAATGCCCAAAGAATGCAAAGCCGCCATTACCCCGTATAAAAATAGAGGATTGGAGGCATGGATGAAAGTGTGCAGGGAGCTGGGAGGACCTCTAACTAATGCAGGCCTTGCTGCCGCAGTACTCCAGTATTCAAATAGGCGGGGTGGCTCGGGAGTGACATCTGGAGTATGTTTTAAGTTTGTTAAGCTGGTCATTTTAAGGAACCGGAAGGGCTGGAGGAGTTACAACGGGTAAACAGCCAGGGCTGTGCCCCAGATGTAAGAAAGGAAAGCATTGGGCCAATGAATGTAGATCAGTCAAAGATATTAATGGCCAGGCCTTGGGCCCCATCATGCAGCCAAAAAACGGGCACAGGGGCCCCTGTCCCCAGGGCCCGCAAATGTATGGGGCAATGGACAGCCCAAACGAGGAAATTTCCCAAGAATGATGGCCTACCCTGAGGCATCCCAAGAACCGCGGAAAGCCACTACAGGTTCTGGACCGCCGTGCCACCACCAGACTCTTACTAACCCCGCAAATGGGCATTCAGTTGATAGAGTCAGATTTTCAAGGTCCTCTAGAACGGGGCACAGTGCGGCTACTACTTAGCCGGTCTTCCATTACTCTTAGAGGGCTTAAAATTCACCCAGCAGTTATTGACCCAGATTATACAGGTATAGTTAAAATCATGGTAGAAGCTCCAAAAGGTATTGTAGCAATTTCCCCTGGAGACAGAATTGCCCAATTGTTACTCCTGCCTAGCCTACATGAAAAATTTCCTGCCATACAGTCTGAGAGAGGTAAAAAGGGTTTTGGCTCTTCCGGAATTGAGTCAGTGTACCTAGCCCTGGATTTAGACCAGAGACCCACGCTTAAGCTGGAGATTGAAGGAAAAGTGATTATAGGACTGTTAGACACAGGGGCCAATCGTACCATTATTGCCAAAAAGGACTGGCCGAGAGGGTGGCCTCAGAACATTGAAGGCCTCAGAACAAACCCTGAGAGAATTGGGCTATGCCAAAACCCCTGACATAAGTACAAGACCCCTCAACTGGAAGGATGGAGAGGGACACTCTGGAAATATCCAGCCTTATGTTTTAGAATTGCCTGTCTCCCTGTGAGGTCGAGATTTACTAAAAGAGATGGGGTTTTGCCTTAGTAATGAATATTCTCCTACCTCAAAGGAAATGATGTTACAAATGGGCTACTGCCCAGGGCATGGACTGGGAAAAAACTTGCAAGGCTGTAAAGAGCCTATTGATGTCCACCAAAACCTTGATAGACATGGGCTGGGTTTTTCATAGGGGCCGCTGAGAATCAAGTTCCCATTACCTGGAAGACGGAGGAACCGGTATGGGTAGCTCAGTGGCCTCTATCCTCCGAAATGCTTTTAGCCGCTCATAAACTGGTAGAAGAACAAGTAGCCCTGGGCCATGTGAGACCCTCAGTTTCACCATGGAATACTCCAATATTTGTGATAAAAAAGAAGTCGGGTAAATGGCTATTACTTCATGATTTGCGTACCATAAACGCACAAATGCAAATTATGGACCCTGTACAAAGAGGGTTACCTTTGCTTTCTGCACTCCCTGCCCATTGGCCTATTTTGGTAATAGATATAAAAGATTGTTTCATTTCTATCCCCTTGCATTCTGCGGATTGTGAGTGTTTTGCCTTTACTGTGCCCTCCTGTAACCATGAAGAACCTGACCAAAGATATGAGTGGGTCGTGCTGCCTCAGGTTATGGCCAACAGCCCCACTATGTGTCAGCTGTTTGTCGGCAGGGCTATAGCTCCTGTTAAAGAATGGCATCCTAAACTCAGGGTGGTCCATTATATGGATGACATTTTGATAGCTCATAAGGAAGAGGCTGGGTTACAAAAGGACTATGCAGAATTGGTTTTTGCCTTAAGGGAACAGGGTCTTTATCCAGCACCAGAAAAAATACAAACAGGCAGAGTGGTGGAGTACCTGGGAGCTAAGATACATCCCAGGTCGATCATGCCCCAAAAATTGACACTGAGAAAAGATAACTTAAAGACTTTAAATGATTTTCAAAAATTGTTGGGGGATATTAATTGGATAAGGGGGTATTTGAAATTGCCAAATTATGAATTAAAACCCTTTTTGATATGTTAAAAGGAGATATAGATTTAAACTCCCCACGAGACCTGACTGAGAGCGCCCAATTTGCTCTCAAAAGGGTGGAGGAGGCTTTAAGTGCTGCCTGTTTAAACAGGCTACAAGATGGCCAACACTTTGATTTATGCATTCTTCCCACTGAGACCCAACCAACTGGGGTACTTTGGCAAGAGGGGCCGTTGATGTGGTTACACTCTCATGTTTCCCTCGGAAAGGCGCTGGACTATTACCCTGAGGCAGTGGCGGGCTTAGCTCTGCAAGGAGTTCAACAGAGTTTACAATTTTTTGGAATTTATCCGCACTCCATCATTGTTCCCTACAATGCCTACCAAGTTCAGACTTTATGTGCCACTATTGATAATTGGTCCAATTTGAGATGCATGTTTCCAGGAGATATTGATAATCATTTGCCCAAAGACCCCCTACTGAGATTTGTAAAGGAACATCCAGTGATTTTTCCAAAGGTAACTGCCCAAAAGCCTATTGGAGGGGCTATAAATATTTTTATAGATGGTTCCAAAATGGGATGCAGGGTATATGTCGCAGGTAACCAAGACCCTGTGCAGCATCAATTTGTCCCTGGTAACCCACAGATTGTTGAGTTGATGATTGTAATTGAAGTATTTAAAGCTTTCCCCTGTGCCTTTAATTTAATATCAGATTCAGCCTATGTAATAAATGATTTAAAAATATTGGAAGCGGTTGGTACAATAAAGGCTACCAGGTCCGTTCTAACTCCTTTTACCTTGCTACAATCCCTTATATGGCAACGCAAGGAACCCTTTTTTCCAATGCATATTCGAGCACATACGGGCCTCCTAGGACCACTGACAAAGGGTAATGCCCTGGCTGATGCACACACTCGTGCTGAGTGGGCGCTCCATGCTTCTTCTGTTGACTTAGCAAAAGATTTTCATGCCAAATTTCATATAAACGTCAGGACCTTACAAAGCCGCTTTTCCCTTTCTAGAGCGTATGCATGTCAAGTGGTAAAGGAGTGTCCCCGATGTATTATTTACCATAAGCCCCCTACGTTTGGAGTTAATCCACGTGGTTTAAGACCCTTACAAGTATGGCAAATGGATGTAACTCATGTACCAGAATTTGGCCGCTTAAAATATCTACATGTTTCTGTTGACACCTTTTCGGGTGTTATACTTGCCAACCCCCTGTCAGGGGAAAAGGCTACTGATGTAATATCTCACTGCCTGGAAGCGTGGGCGGCCTGGGGAATGCCAAAACAGCTAAAAACTGATAATGGTCCGGCCTATACTGGGCAGTGCTTTGTTTCCTTTTGCACTCAAATGGGTGTTACCCTGGTGCACGGACTGCCCTATAACCCTCAAGGACAAGGAATTGTGGAAAGAACTCATCGTACTATCAAGGAAATGTTAATAAAACAAAAAGGGGGAGCTGGACCCCTGGTGGCTACAGCAAGACAAAGAATAGCCATGACACTTTTCACCCTAAATTTTTTGAATTTGGATAACGCTGGTCGCTCAGCGGTGGATAGGCATAACTGTTCCATTCCTTCAGCCTTAGGATCGGCTTTGTGGAATGATGTGCTCACGGGCCTCTGGAACGGGCCTAACCCCGTGCTGGAATGGGCACGAGGATCTGTTTGTGTTTTTTCCTCAGAATCGTTCGGATCCAGTGTGGGTGCCCGAACGACTTGTGCGGCGAGTCCAAGATGAACGGAACACGGAAGAAACAAAAGATTGCGTTGCTGATCATACAGCTCCTGATGATCCAACAGGGGTAGACGGTAGCAAGATGGGGGATACTGTCTGCATTCCCGAGGCCCATGCCCGTGAGACATGATGCCTCTCTTTTCCCTAGATTTTTCACTACAAATAAGACTCTTAACCTTCCCTTTTACCCAGAGGATAAACAAATAGCAGGCATAGGTGAAGCTAGAAATATTAGCTTGATGGGCACGCTATGCTTTTGCGTAAGTGATGTGACCCTTAATGGTAGTTGCATGGCCTTGACTCGTTCCCCGGCCGCTTATTTTAGATATTGGTATGGGAATCTGGATCAACTGAGGTTTGGGCAAATGCTACTGGATTTGTTGGTACTGTCTTAGGCAGATATTATGAAAGCTTAATGTTAAGTACTGACCCGTGGATTGTAAAGCAACCTAAATGGGCCCCTTTTTGCTCGCCTGACCATATGGGGGAGGCTTGGCCTTGGACAGGTTGCCAATCACGACGCGCTGTTTGGGCTGATGAGTCTGAGCGTTTTTCATTCTCCCCTAGTGTTTTGTCCAATGCTAGTGTACAATTCTGGGCTGGAATTAATCCCTTTAATAATTGGCTGTTATGTGGTCTTAATGGAAGTTGCTTGCAGGCCGAACCTATAGTTATGCTGCAAGGAGGTCACTTTTTTATAGCAAACATGACTTGCAATTTGACTAGTACTGCCCGTACTGTGGGTGCCAATTGTCATTTTAGTAAGAATTATATGGTATTTAGCTATCAGCCTACACCCGTGTGTGTGGTTTCCCCTTTTGTGTTTTTGGTAATTAACAACACCTCTGTATGCTCAGATGATGTATGTGCTTGCACTAATGAAACCTGCTATTATGCTACCTGCTGGAGTTCTCAGTATCCGTTAGCTATAGTTACACGGATCCCACGTTGGGTGCCTGTGCCAGTAGATGCTTCTCAAGCTGTAACCTTGTTTAGGCATAAGAGAGATTTTGGCATCACTGCGGCCATTGTAACTGCTATAGCTGTGGCTGCTGCGGGTGCAACGGCTGCCGCTGTCGCCATGTCACATACTGTGCAGACGGCTCAGACTTTAAATAACTTGTCGGCTACTACAGCTAGAGCTATGGATTTACAACAAGCGGCCAATGCACAATTAAAAGGAGGACTGATGCTGTTAAATCAAAGGGTTGACCTTGTGCAGGAGCAAGTTGATATCCTGTGGCAGTTGGCTCAGCTGGGATGTGTTCAAAAATATGAAGGGCTTTGTATTACTGCTATTCAGTATTATAACTCTACCCAAGCAGCAAATTTGTCTAAACAACTGTCAAGTTATCTTTTAGGCAACTGGACGGGGGAATTCGACCAATTGATGTTGCAGCTACGATTGGCCATTGTCGCGATAAACTCTACCCGGATGGATGATGCCCTGTTACAAGATGTTTCCTCCTGGATTTTGACAGCTGTGGATCATTTGAAGGAGTGGGCGGGAATGGGCTCCCTTATTGGTATCCTGGCATTGGTGATCTTGCTGTGCCTGTGGTGCATATGCCGGATTAGGGGCTTGCAGCGCAGGAGTATGGTTGTCCAGGCCTTCACTGCCATTGAGGCCGGACAGTCCCCCTACGCGTGGCTTGCCACGTTAAAGGAATAGCACAGGGTGCGAGGCAAACGCACTGCACTTGGGAATCACTCCCTGGCGTGAGCCCAAGAAGAGCATGTTGGGTTGCAAGTGGGTTGATGCCCGAGATCCCACCTCTGCAAAAAAGGCATCGGACGGGCCTGGTCATCACTGTGGAAGGCGCCCCTCAGGTGAAGACCAGTGCAAGGTCCTCTCATTAATGTTTTAGACAGAGGCCCAACCTCTACTCTTATCTTTTGCTTAATAAAACAAAAAAGGGGGAACTGTGGAGAGCTGCGGGAGCCGCGACCAAAGACGGCGCGGCCGTATGGCGCGGCCACAAAAGCAACATTGTAACTCCTTGGTAAGATGGCGCTGGCTCCCACCTTCCGTCTTCCCGGTGACGAATGCTCTCTGTAAAAACAACTCCTTATATGGCTATGACTTGGCTCCTAGTTTGCTTCCGTGTTTGCGAACCTATCGGTATATGCCACGTGGCGCTTAGGGATTGGCCATCCAGGAGGCTTATAACCGGACCGCGGGTGCAGGGGGCAGAGAGAAGTGGGAAGAAGCAGGCAGGAGAGAAGCAGGAGAGAAGATTGTAACAAGGTCCTGAATAAACCGCATTGAGAAGAATCCCGGGTCGCGTCTTCCTTGCTGGCCGAGGTGGTCGCGACACTAAACCTACACCTAACCCTCACCCTTAACCATACCCTCACCCTAACTCTAACCCTATCCCTAACCCTAACACTCACCCTAACCCTAAAACTCACCCTAACCCTCACCCTAACACTAACGCTAACCCTAACACTCAGCCTCAACCTAACCCTCACCCTAAATCTTATCCTCACACTAACCATAACCCTAACCCTAACCCTCAAACTAACCCTAAGCCTCACCCTAACCCGAACCCTACCCCTCACACTAATCCTCACCCTAACCCTAACCCTAATCCTAACATTCACCCTAATCCTAACCCTAACCCTCACACTCACCCAAACCCTCACCCTCACTCAAATGATCCCTCTCCCCCTAAACATCACCCTAACCATAACCCTCAACCTAAACCTAACCCTAACACTCACCATAATCCTAAACCTCAACCTAACCCTCACCCTCACCCTAATCCTCACAATAACCCTAACATTAACCCTAACCTAACCAAAACCCTCACCCTCATCCTCACGCTCACCCTCACCCTATCCCTATCCCTCACCCTAACCTTAACCCTCCGCCTAACCCTAACACTCACCCTAACCCTCAGTCTAAACCTAACCCTAACCCTAACCCTAACCCTAAACTAAACCTCACCCTAACCCTTACCCTCACCATAACCCTAACTCTAAACCTAATCGTCACACTAACCCTAACCCTAACCCTCACCCTAACGCTCACGCTAAAACTAATTCTAACCCTCACCCTCATACTAACACTAACCCTCACCTTATCCCTCACACTAAACCTCACCCTAACCCTAACGCTAACCCTAACCCTCACTCTCAACCTAACAGTCACCCTAACCCTTACCCTCACCCTAACCCTTACCATAACCCTAATCCTCACACTAAACCTAAACCAAACCCTCACCCTAATGCTCACCGTAACCCTAAACCTCTCCCTCACCCTAACCCTAACCATCATCCACACCCTAAAATTCACCCTCACCCTCACCCTCACCATGACCCTAACCCTACCCTAAACCTCAACCGAACCCTAACCCTCACCCTAAAACTAATTCTAAACCTCACCCTCATACTAACCCTAACCCTCACCTTATCCCTCACCCTAAACCTCACCCTAACACTAAGGCTAACCCTAACCCTCACTCTCCACTTAAACCTCACCCTAAACTTTACCCTCACACTAACCTTAAGCCTAACCCTAACCCTCACATTAACCCTAACACTCACCCTAAACCTTAACCTACCCCTCACCCTAAACCTAACCCTAAACCTCATCCTAACCCTAACTCTAACCCTCAACTTCACCCTGACCATCACCGTCACCCTAACCCTCACCTTAACCCTAACAATCACCTACACTCTAATCCTCACACTCGCCCTCACCCTAACTCTCACCCTCACCCTAAACATCACCCTAATCCTAACCCTCACCCTAACCCTAAACCTAATCCTCACCGTAAACCTAACCCTCATCTTCAACCTCAACCTCAACTTCACCCTAATCCTCAACCAAAAGGTCCCCCTAACCCTCACCCTCACACTAGCCCTCACCTTAAAACTAACCCTAACCCTCAACCTCACCCTCACCCTCACCCCCACCCTCAGCCTAACCCTATCCCTAAACCTAACCTCAAACTCAATCTCACCCTCGCCCTCACCCTAACCCTATACCTAAATCTAACCCTAATGCTAAAACTTGCCCTCACCCTCACACTAACCCGAAAACTCAGCCTAACCTTAACCCTAACACTAAACCTACCCCTACCCATTACTCTCACCCTAAACCTCTCCCACACACTAGCCCTCACCCTAAACTTAACCCTTACCCTAACCCTAACCCTAACACTCTCCTTCATCCTAAACCTCACTGTCACCATAAAACTCGCCCTAACCCTGACACATACCCTAACATTCACCCTAACCCTAACCCTAACCGTAACACTAACCCTCACCCTAAAAAATCACCCTAACCCTTACCCTCACCCTAACCCTAACCCTAACCCTAACACTAACCCTCACCTTCACCCTCACCCTAACCCTAAGTCCTAACCCTAACCATCACCCTCACCCTAACCCTCAACCTAACCCTTGCCCTCCCACGAACCCTAACCCTAACCCTCAGCCTAACCCTAATATAAAACTTAAATCTAAACGTAACCCTCACCTAACCCTTAACCCTAACCCTAATCCTAATCCTCACCTTAACCTTAACCATCACACTCACCCTCAACCTCACCCTCAGCTTAACCCTTACACTAACCCTAATCCAATCCCTAACCCTCACCCACACCCTCACCCTAACTCTAAACCTAACCCTAAACAAACCCTGTCCCTAATACTAAACCTATCCCTAATGCTCAACCTGACCCTAACCCTAATCCTAATCCTAACCCTCACTCTCATCCTAACCCTAACCCTAAACCTCAGCCTAACCGTCATCCTAACCATAACCCTAACCCTAACCCTCACCCTAACTTAACCCTAACCCTAACCCTAACCCAAACCTTAATCCTCACCCTCACCCTCGACCTCACCATCACCCTCACCCTACCCCTCACCCTCACACTCACTGTTACCCTAAACATAACCCTAAACCTTACCCTAAACCTAAACCTCACCCTCACCATCACCCTGACCATCACCCAGAAACTAACCCTCACCCTCACCCTCAACCTACCCCTAAACCTAACCATAACCCTCACCCCAATCTTAACTCTGACCCTCACACTCACACTCACCCTAAGCCTTACCAAACACCTAAGACTAATCCTAAACCTAACCCTCACATTCACACTCACCCTAAACCTAAACCTGACCCTAACCCTAACCATAACCCTAACCCTCACACTCACCCTAACCCTCACCGTCACCCTAATAGCCGAAACCTAACCCTCACCCACACCCTAACCCTAACCCTAAAACTCACCCTAAACATAATCCTAACCCTAACATTCACCATCACCCTCACCCGCACCCTAAACCTCATGCTCACCCTAACCCTCAGCCTAAACCTAACCCTAACCCCAATCCTAACCCTAACTCTCACCCTCACCCTAACCCTAACCCTAATTCTAACCCTCACCGTCACCGTCACCGTCACTGTCACCTTAACACTCTCACTCAACCTCACCCTCACCCTGACCCTCAACCTCACCCTAAGCAATACTCTCACCCTAACACTCACCCTAACCCTAACCATAACCCTCATCCTAACCCTAACCCTCACCCTAACCCTCACCCTAAACCTAACCAAACCCTCACCCTAACCCTCACCATAAACCTCACGCTAATCCTAACCCTAACCCTCACCATAAACCTCACCCTAAACCTTAAACTCACTAAAACCCTGACCCTAACCCTAACCATACTATGCACTCTAACACTAACCCTCACCCAAACCCTAAGACTCAAGGTCACCCAAAACATCAAACAAAACCTTACAATCACCCTAACCCTAACCCTAACCCTAACCATCTCCCTCAGCCTAATATTAACCCTCACCCTAAATAACACCCTAAACCTAACCCTCACCCTAACCCTGACTCTAACACTCACCCTAACCCTAACACTCACCGTAAACATCACCCTTACACTAACACTAACCCTAACACTCACCCTCACCCTCAACCTAACCCTCACCCTCACCCTAATGCTAACAGAAACCCTAAACATAACCCTAACCATAACCCTCACACTAAACCTAAACCTGACCCTAACCCTAACCCTAACCCACACCCTAAGACTAACCCTAACTCTAACCCTCACCCTAACACTAATCATAACCCTAATGCTCAACCTCACCCTAACCCTCATCGTCACCATAACACTCAGCCGAAATCTAACCCTCAGCCACACCCTAACCCTCACCCTCACCCGAACCATCACTCTCACCTAAACATCAACCTAACCCTAACCTTAACCCTAACCCCTACCCTAACCCTCACCCTAACCCTAACCCTCTACCTAACCCTCACCCTCAACCTAATCCTTACCCTAACCCTAACCCTAACCCTTAATTGCCACGCCGACCCCAGTAGAGTCTGCTTAGCATGGGAAACCATCTATCAGACCATGATAGGGGCCTCGAGACCCATCTCTGAGTTTTGGGACTTCACCGAAGTCTACCTCAGAGAATGGGGCTTTACAGAAACCTATCTCCAAGTTTTGGGACTTCACCGAAGTCTACCTTGGAGAATAGGGCTTCTAAGAGGCCTACTCCTGGGAAAAGGCTGGCAAAACCCCTGGAAAAGATGTGTTTCTGCCTATCTTTTCCTCATAAGAGTGCCTATTAATCTTTTACTGTTTCTACTGCTCATTGTACTTACTCATTGTCAACGTTCCCTTATTCAAAGCTCTTTCTTAAGAGTGTTGACGACTCCAATATCTGATGAGTGTCTTAAAAATATGACTAACTCACCAGAGTTAAGTGCTACCCTGAAACCCCTCTTATGGAGGCTAGTAGACAAGTTATAAGTAAATATAAAAGTATTGGGGGTTTCACAAAGTCACTCCAGAAGGAATTGTAAGATTTACAAAAAGTTGTAGGCGCGGCTAGAACAGAAAGAATGTATGGCAATTGCTGAGATAACTACTTAGGAGAAAGAACTTCCTCATTTACTAAGAGACTTGCTAAATCTAAGTCTCCTTGGTGCTTACTATTAAAGAAGGAACAGGAAAGATCTTAATGGGACAGTTAAGGCCTCTATAGAAAAACGTAGTGGTTAATTGGTGACAATCATCGAAACCCATTGTATTTCTTAAAAATAGAGGTAAAGCTGGAAACAAGTGCCTATCAGGCGACCAGTTGGTGACCACCCAAGAATGAAGCCCTGCAGCAAGATTATGTAACCTTTTGCCCTTTCTTATGGAGACTTTTGCTATAAAAGTTTGTTATCCTCTGCATTAAATCGCACTCAGCACTCAGCATCCACTCCTAATGTGTGTGAGTTGTCTGTTTGCCATCTCCCCGTCCTATTCCAGGTTCCTCCCCTAGGTATCCTTCGTCGTCCCGACAGAACCCGGTCCGCGGCAACTCTAACCCTCAACCTGACCTTCACCCTAACCCTAAGCCTAACCCTCACCCTAACCCTAAAATTAACCCTAACCCTCTCCCTCACCCTAACCCTCACCCTCATGCTAAAAAGTACTTTCACCCTAATACTCACCCTAAACCTAACCCTCACCCTAACCGTCAACCTAACCCTAACGGTAACCCTAACACTCACACTCACCCTAACCCTCAACCTAACCTTTAACCATACACTAACCCTAAGTCTAACCCTAACCATAACCCTCACACTAACACTAACCCTCACCCTAAGTCTAACACTTACCCCTCACCCTAACCCTCAGCCTAAGCCTGAACCTAACCCTAACACTAACCCTTACCCTTAACCTAACCCTAATCCTCACCCTCACCCTAACCCTCTCGGTAACCCTAACCCTAACCCTCACCCACACTCTAAACCTCACCTTAAACCTAACCCTAACCCTCACCCTCACACTCACCCTCAACCTAACCCTAAACCTAACCCTAACCCTCACCCTAAAGCTAAACCTTACCCTAACCCTAAACCTAACCCTAACCCTAACCCTCACCGTCACCCTAATCCTTACCCTAACCCTAACGCCAACACTCACCCTAATGCTAACCCTAACACTAACACTAAACCTCACCCTAACCCTAACCTTAACCCTAACACTAAACCTAACCCTCACCTAACCTTTATCCTCATACTAAACCTAACTCTAACCCTAACCCTAACCCTAACCCTCTCCCTACCAATAACCTTACCCCTCACCCCAACCCTCACCCTGACTCTAACCCTAACACTCACCATCATCCTCACCCTAACCCTCAAACTAAACCTAAACCTCATCCTAATCCTCACCATAACACTAACCCTAAAGCTTAACTAACAGAAACCCTCACCCTCACCCTCACGCTCACCCTAAACCTCACCCACAGCCTAGCCCTCACCCTAAACTTAACTCTCACTGTAACCCTAACACTAAACTTCACTCTCACCCTAAACCAAACCCTAACCCTAACACTCACCCTAACACTCACCCTAACCCTAAACCTCACCCTAAACCTAAGCCTCAACCTAACCCTAACGCTAACACTCACTCTAAACCTAACCCTAACCCTCAACCTCAGCCTACCCCTCACCCTCACCCTCACCCTCAACCTAACCCTCAACTTAACCCTTATCCTCAAAATAACCCTAACCCTAACCCTAACCATAAAATTCACGCTCACCCTCACCCTAACCCTAACCCTAACCCTAATCCTAACGGTAACCCTCAACTCACCCCCACACTAACTCTAACCCTAACCCTAACCCTCACCCTCAACCTCACCCTAACTCTAACCCTAAACCTAATCCTATTTCTAATCCTCAACGTCACCCTAAATCTAACCCTAACCCTAACCCTATGCCTCAACCTAACCCTCACCCTAACCGTAAACCTAACCCTAACCCTCAACCTAACCCTCACCCTCACCCTAATCCTCACCCTCACCCTCATCCTCACCCTAACCCTAACCCTGACGCTGACCCTTACACTCAACCTAACCCTAAATCTAACCCTAACCCTCAAACTAATCCTAAGCCGCACCCTAACCCTAACACTACCCCTCACCCTAAACCTCACCCTAACCTTAAACCGAACCCTAATTCTCACCCTAAATCTAACCCTAACCCTCACAGTCAAGCTAACCCTCATTGACCCCCTAAACCTCACCCTAAGCCTAACCATCACCCACACCCTAACCCTCAACCTCACCCGAACCCTACCGCTCACCCTAACACTCACCCTCACCCTAAACCTCACCCTAACCCTATCCAAAACGGTAACCCTAACACTCACCCTAAACCTAACCCTCAACCTCAACCTAATCCTCACCCTGACAATAACCATAAGCCTTACCTAACATAAACCCTCACCCTCACCCTCAACCTCACCCTAGCCCTCAGCCTAACCCTAACCTTAATCCTAAACCTACCCCTCACCCCCACCATCACACTAACCTTAACGCTAACCCTACCCTCTCCCTCACCCTAACCCTAACCCTAAACCATACAATAACCCTAACCCGAACCCTAAAACTCACACTAAACCACAACTTCACACTAAACACCACCCTAAGCCTAACCCTGACCCTAAAATTAACCCTAACCCTCAACCTCAACCTAACCCTCGACCTAAACCTCACCCTCACCCTAATCCTCATCATAAACCTAACCCTAACCCTTACCTAACAGAAACACTCAACCTCACACCCTCACCCTAACCAACACCTTCAACCTAGCCTTCATCCTAACCTTAACCTCACCCTAACCCTAACACTAACCCTCACCCTCACCCTAATCCTAAACCTAACATTAACCATCACCCTAACCCTCACTCTAACCCTAACCCTAAACCTAACCCTCATCCTAAATCTCATCCTAACCCTAACCCTCACCTTAACCCTAACCCTAACTCTCACCCTAACCCTAACCCTCAACCTCTCCCTAACCCTCACCCTAACCCGTATACTCACAGTAACCGTAAGCCTAACACTAATCCTAACATTTATCCGTATCCTCACCCTAACCCTATCCCTAAGCCTAATCCTAACACTGAACCTCACCCTCACTCTCACCCTAACTCTAATCTTAACCCTCAACCTCACCCTAATTCTAACCCTAACCCTAATCCAAATTCTCACCCTCAGTCTCACCCACACCCTAACTAACCCTAACCCTAACCCTAACCCTCACCCTCACTCTCACCCTAACCCTAAACCTCACCCTAACCCTCACCTAACCCTAACCCTCACCCCAAACCTAATGTTAACCGTAACCCTCAGCCTCACCCTAAACCTTACCCTAACCCTTAAATTCACCCTAACCCTAACCCTAAACCTAACCCTAACCCTAAACCTAACCCTAATCCTCGCCCTAACACTAACTCTCACCCAAAACTCAAAACTAAACCTGACCTGAAACCTCACCCTCACCCTTACACTCACCCTAACCCTAACCCTAACCCTAATACTAAACCTAAACTTCACCCTAACCCTAACCCTAACCATCACCCTCACACTAACACTCACCATCACCCTAAATATCACCCTAACCCTAAGCCTAACCCTAAACCTAACAATCACCCTAACACTGACCCTCACCGTAACCCTAACCATAACGCTAACTCTAACCCTAAAACTCACCTTCACCTTACACTCAGCCGAAACCTAACCCTCACCCACACTCTAACCCTCACCCTCACGCGAACACTCACACTCACCTGAACCCTCAACATCATCCTAACCATAACCCTAACACTCACCCTAACCCTAACCCTAAACCTAAACCTAACCCTAACACTCACCCTAAACCTAACCCTAACCCTAATCCTAACACTGAACCTCACCCTCACTCTCACCCTAACTCTAATCCTAACCCTAATCCTCACCCTCACCCAAACTCTACCCATAACACTAATCAAAATTCTAACCCTACTCTCACCCTCACCCTAACTGTAACCCTAACCCTAACCCTAACTTTCACCCTCACCCTCACCCTAACCCTGTCAACCTAACCCACACCCTAACCCTAAACCTCATCCTAACCCTAACACTAACCATAACCCTCAACCTCACACGAAACCTCAACCTATCCCTTAATCTCACCATAACCCTAACCCTAACCCTAACCCTAATCCTCACCCTAACCCTAACTCTCACCCAGAACCTAAAACTCAACCTCAACTGAAACATCACCCTAACCCTAACATTCACCCTAACCCTAACCCTCAACGTAACCCTCACCCTAAACCTAACGCTAGCCCTAACCCTAACCCTCAAAATCCCCTTAACACTCAGCTGAAACCTAACCCTCACCCAAAATCTAACCCTCATCCTCACCTGAATACTCACACTCCCCCGAACCCTCAACCTCACCCTAACCCTAACCCTAACACTGACCCTAACCCTACCCTATCCCTAACCTTAACACTCACCCTAACCCTAACCCTAACCCTCACCATCACCCTAACAATCACTGTCACCCTAACACTGCTCCGTAACCTAATCCTCACCCACAACTTAACCTTCACCATCTCCCGAACATTCACACTCACTCGAACCCTCACCTTCACCCTAACCCTAATCCTCACCCTAAACATCACCCTAACCCTAACCCTCACCCTAACTCCAACCCTAACACTCACCATAACACTAACCCTCAACCTAACCCTCACCCTCAACTTAATCCTCAACCTAACCCTAACCCTAACCCTCAACCTCTCCTTCAACCTAACCTAACCCTAACCCTAAACCTCACCCTAACCCTAACGATAACCCTATCCCTAACCCGAAACCTAACCCTCGCCCTCACCCTAACTCTAAAGGTAAACCTAACCCTCACGCTAACACTCACCCTAACCCTAAAGTTATGCCTAACCCTCACCCTCACCCACACCGTAACCCTCAACCTCAACCTAACCCTAACTCTACCCCTCACGCTAACCCTCATCCTAACCCTCACCCTCACCCTAGACCTTACCCTAACCTTAACCCCCACCCTAAAACTAACCCTAACCCTAAACCTAACCCTCACCCTAACCCTCACCATAACCCTAACCCTAACCCTAACCCTCACTCTAAATCTCACCCTAACCCTAATCCTCAACCTAACCCTCACCCTCAACCTAATCCTCACCATAACCTTAAATCTAACCCTTACTTAAATGAAACACTCACACTCACCCTCACCCTAACCCTCACCCTCACCCTAGCCCTCACCCTAACCTTAATCCTCAACATAACATTAACCTTCACCCGAACCCTATCACTAACCCTCACCCTCTCCCTAACCCTAACCCTAACTCTAACCATCACCCTAACACTAACACTAACCCTCACCCTAATGCTAACCCTCACCCTAACACTCACCCTAACACTTATCCTCACACTTAACCTAACCTTAACCCTTACACTAACCATAATCCTCACCCTATCCCTAACTCTAATCCTAACCCTCACCCTAACCCTCACTCTCACCCTAACCCTAATGCTAACATTAACACTCAACTTCACCCTAACCCTTACTCTCACCTTCAACCTAACCCTAACCCTAACCCTAAACCTCACCCTAACCCTAACCCTAACCCTTTTCCTAAACTGAACCCTAACCCTCACTCTCACTCTAACTCAAAACCTAAACCTAACACTCGTGCTAACCCTCACCCTAACCCTAAAGTTATCCCTAACCCTCACCCTCACCCTCACCCTCTCCCTAACACTCACCCTCAATCTAGCCATCACCTAACCCTAACCCCAAACCTCCCCATCCCCCTCCCCTTCATCATCAGCCTAACCCTAACCCTAATCCTAAACCTCCATCTCATCCCCCACCATCAACCTAACCCTAACCCTATCCCTAACCCTCACACGAACCCTAACCCTAACCTTAATCCTCAAACTAACCAGCACCCTCACCCTAATCCTCACCATAACCTTAACCCTAACCCTTACGTAACTGAAATCCTCACACTCACCCTCACCCTAACCCTCCCCCTAACACTTATCCTCACACAAAATATAACCCTAACACTCAAACTAACATTAATCCTCACCCTATCCCAAACCCTATCCCTAACCCTCACCCTAACCTCACTCTCACCCTAACAATAATGCTAACCTTAACACTAAAACTCACCCTAACCCTCAACCTAACCCTTACCATCACCCTAATCCTAAACCTAACCCTCCACCTAACCCTAACTCAAAACCTCACCATCACCCTAAACCTAAACCTAAATCTAACCCTCACATTAACAATCACCCTAACCCAAACGCTAAAACAAAACCTCAACCTCACTTTAAACCACACCCTAATACTTACCCTCACCATAACCCAAACCCTAACCCTAATCCTCACCCTAAACCTAACCCTCAACCACACCCTAAAATTCACCCTCACCCGAATACTTACCCTCACCCTAACACTCACCTAACTATAAACACAATCCTAAACCTAACACTGAACATCACCCTCACCCGCACCCTAACGCTAACCATAACTCTAAACCTCACCCTCATCCTCACCCTAACCCTCTCCTCACCCAAACATCACCCTAACCCTAACCCTCACCCTAACCCTCACCCTAACCCTAACGATAAAACTAACCCTCAACCTCACCCTAACCCTCACACTAAACTTTAACCTCACAATAACCCTAACTCTAACCCAAACCCTCACACTAACTCTAACTCTCAACCTAACCCAAACTCTAGCCCTCACCCTAACCCTTACCCTAACACTACCTCTAAACCTAACCCTAACCATAACCCTCAACCTAACCCTCACCCTCACCCTAGCCCTCAACATAATCCTAAACCTCAACCTAACCCTAACCCTAACCCTCACCCTCAACTTCAACCTAACCCTGACCCTAACCCTAAACCTAACCCTAACCCTCACCCAAAACCTAACCCTAAGCCACACCCTAAACCTCACCCTCACCCTCACACTCACCCTCACCTGAACACTCACCCGAACCCTAAAACTCAGCCTCACCCTAAACATCAACCTAACAATAACCGTCACTCTAACATTAACCCTCACCCTAACCCTAACCCTCAACCTCACCCTAATTCTCACCCTAGCCCTCACCATAACTCTAAACCTAAACCTAACCCTCAAACTCTGCCTCACCCTCAGCTAACCCTAACCCTAATCCTAAATCTACCCCTCACCCCCATCATCACCCTAAACCTAACCCTAAACCTAATGCCCACCCTCACCCTCACCCTCACCCTAAACCTACTCCTAATCCTAACAATAACCATAACCCTAAATCTAACCTTAATCCTAACCCTAACCCTTACCCTAACCATAACCCTAACCCTAAAACTCACTGTAACTCTAAACCTAACCCTAACCCTCACACTAACACTAACACTCACTCTAACCTTAACCGTAACCCTCAACCTAAACCTAACCCTAAACCTAACCATCAACCTAAACCTAACCATAACGCTCACCCTCAAGCTAAACTTCACCCTAACCCTAACACTCACCCTAACCCTCTCCCTAACCCTAACGCTAACTCCAACCATAACGCTAACCCTTAACTTCACCCTCAAACTAACCCTCACCCTAACCCTTATCCTCACACTAACCCTAATCCGAAACGTATCCCTAACCCTCACACTAAACTTAACACTCACCTAACTATAAACAAAATCCTAAACATAACCCTCAACATCACCCTCATCCGCACCCTAATGCTAACCATAACCCTAAACCTCACCGTACCAAAACCTACCACTCACACTAACCCTAACCCTAACCCTAAACTTAATCCTAAACCTCAACCTAACACTAACCCTCACCCTAACCCCAACCCTAACCCTCACCCTCACTCTTAACCTAACCCCCAACCTAACCCTCACCCTTACCCTAATCCTCACCATAACCCAAACCCTAAACCTTACCTAACGGAAACACTCACCCTTACCCTCACCCTAATCCTCACACTCACTCTAGTCCTCACCTTAACTTTAACCCTCACCCTAACCCTAACACTATCCCTCACCCTAACCCTAAACCTAACTCTGACCCTAACCCTCACCCAAATCCTAACCCTAACCCTAACCCTGAACCTACACCTAAACCTAACCCTCACCCTCCACCTAACCCTCATCCTAACCCTAACTCTCATCCTAACCCTAATACTAACTGTAAACCTAAAGCTAACCCTAACCATCACCCTCAAACTAACACTCACCCTAACCCTTATTCTCACCCTAACCATAAACCTAACCCTAACCCTAACCCTCACAATAACCCTAACCCTCACCCTAACCCTAACCCTACCACTTACACTAACCCTCATCCTAACCCTCACCCTAACCCTAACCCTCAGGCTAACCCTCAATCTCACCATAATCCTCACCATAACTGAACCCTAACACTTACCTAACCGAAACCCTCATCCTCACCCTAACACTCACACTCAACCTCACCCTCACCCAAAAACTAAACCTCACCCTCATCCTCACTCTCTCCCTAAATCTAACCCTAAACCTAACCCTCAAACTCACCCTCACCCTAACACTCATCCTCACCATAAATACACTCTAACCCTAACCCGAAACCTAATCCGAACCCTCACCATAAACCTAAAACTCAACCTCACCCTAAACATCACACTAACCCTAACCCTCACCCTAAACCTTACCCTAACCCTCATCCTTAACCTAACACTCAACCTAACCCTCACCCGCACCCTAATCCTCACCATAACCCTAACCCTAAAACTTACCTAACAGAAACCCTCACCCTCACCCTCACCATAACCCTCACCATCACCCTAACCCACACCCTAAACTTAACCTCACCCTAACCCTAACACTAACCCTCACCCTCACCCTAAACCTAACCCTAACCCTAAACCTCACACTAACCCTCACCCTAACCCTAACCCTAACCCTCACCCTAACACTCACCATAACCCTCACCATAACCCTAACCCTCAACATAAACCTCACCATCATGCTAATCCTCACCATAACCCTAACCCTAATCCTTACCTAACCAAAACCCTCACAGTCACCCTCACCCTCATCCGAGCCCTCACCCGAGCCCTCACCCTAACCTTAACCCTCACCATAACCCTAAGAGTAACGCTCACCCTCACCCCCATCCGAACCCTAACCCTCTCCCTCACCCTGACTCTCACCCTAACCCTAAACCTAACCCTAACCCTAAACCTAACCCTCAACCTCTCCCTCAGCCTAACACTCACCCTCCCAATAAACACACCCTAACCCTAACCTCACCCTAAACCTAATGATAACCCTAACCCTCAACCTCACCCGAACCCTCACCCTAATTCTTACACTCACCCTAACTCTAACCATAACCCTCACCCTAACCCTAACTCTAACCCTTACACCAACCCTCACCCTTACCCTAACGCTAACCCTAAACCTCAACCTCACCCTAAACCTCACCCTAAGACTTACCCTCACCATAACCCTAACTGTAACCCTAATCTTCACCCTAACACTAACCCTTACACTCACCCTCACCCTCACTCTCACCCTAAACCTAAACCTAAACCTAACCCTAACCCTCATTCTCACCCTCACACTAACACTCACCCTCACCAAAAACATGACACTAAACCTAATACTCAACCTAAATATAACCCTAACCGTCACCCTAACCCTAACCCTCACCCTAACGCTCACTATAGCCCTAAGGCTAACCCTAACCCCATACTCACCATAACCCTCAACCTAACCCTTATGCTCACAGTAACCCTAACCCTAACCCAAACCCTCACACTAACACTAATCCTCACCCTATCCCTAATTCTAACCCTAATCCTTTCCCTCACCTTAACCCTCACCCTCACCCTAAACATCACACTAAACCTAACCCTCACCTTAGGCCTAACCCTAACCCTTACCCTAAACTTAACCCTCAATCTAACCCTCACACTCAAACTAATCCGCACCCTAACCTAAACATAACCCTTACCTAACCGAAACCTTCACCTCACCCTCACCCTCACCCTAACCCAAACCCTAACCCAAACCCTCAAACTAACACTAACCCTAATCCTCACCCTCAACCTCACCCTAACCCTGACCCTAATCCTAACCCTCACCCTAACACTAACCCTAATTCTAAAGCTAACCCTCACACTCACCCTAACCCGCAGCCTAATCCTTACCCTCACCCTAACTCTAAACCTAACTCTAATCCTCAAACTAAACCTAACCCTCACCCTAACCCTTACCCTACCCCTCAGTCTAACCCTCACCCTAACTCTAACCCTAACCCTAATCTTAACCCTATCCCTATCCCTAAACCTCACCCTAACCCTCACCCTGACCCTAACCCTAATGCTAACCCTAACCCTCACCAGCACCCTAACCCTTACCCTAACCCTTACCCTCACCCTTACCCTCACCCTAACCCTCACAGTCACCCTAACCCTCACCCTAACCCTAACTCACACTAACCGTCAACCTCACCCTAATCCTCACCCTAACCTTAACACTTACCTACCCGAAACCCTCACCCTCACCCATACACTAGCCCTCACCCTAACCCAAACCCAAAACATAAACCTCACCCTCAGCCTCACCCTCACCCTCTCTCTCAGCCTAACCCTAAAACTAAACCTAATCCTAACCTTAACCCTCAACCTCACCCTCACACTAACCATTGAAAGACCCCAGATTCCTGGGATACTTTCGTCAACGGGAGGGCGCCCCAGAAACTCAGACTCTAGGCCGGGAGATGCAATAAGCAAGAGGAGTTTATTTGACTTTTGTGCAAACGGACTCTCTGTCCCGAGCAGACAGGGAGCCCCGAGCAGCAATTACAAGCCTTCTTTTAAACGCAAAAACCACAAGATTAATGCATAACACAAAGCATCCCATGATTGGTCCATTTAAAGGTCATCATATAAGCCAACAATCACTTTGCCACGCGGGAAATTTTGTAACACTCTTCGTAAAATCACTGGCCCATGGTTGGTTTAAAGGGGGTTTACATGGTTACAGGCCTATGATTGGTTGACATTTGGCTTAGCTTGTGGTCTTGCCAGGTGGTCGTTATCTCAAGGTCCTGTCTGGGGAATTTCTAAATGGGAACTGAGGAACACGTACTGTCTGTTCTTTATCTACGACCACTGACCTTGTCCTGGGGCCGACACCTGGACTTTACCCAATTCCTTATTTCCAGGGGGTGGGGGTTGGTGTTAGCTCAAGCAAGCAAGTTTACAGAAGCAGAGTCAGCAGTTAGTAAATTGTAAAATGGACGCAGCCCTAATTTTTCTAATTCTTCATTACCCACTTCTTCTCTGGAGTAATTTTAATCTTAAAATTTAGGGTGTCTCTATATTATTTTGTGGGGTGTCAGTTGTTCTCAGTGCTTGGTATTGAGACCTCAGAACTAATAGATGGACTGCGCTGATTTTTCTCTTTTAGAAAAGACATCAGTCTGTTGAGTATACAAGGTCCAATTGTAACAAAAGTAACAGTACCAGAGCCCTTTACATTTTCGTTTTACCAGTCCTGCCTCCGTGTATCACAGTTAACTTAATTTTATACCAGTTGTACTTGTAAGCTCCAATTTTAAGACATACTCATACCATTTGTGACATACACATACCATTTGCTACATACTTAAACTTTCTGAGGTTTGTCTTCTTTCCCTTTTCCAAACAATTAAAGACAATCCTTACTTTTTAAATCCTTTCTTATCTAAAGGGGATACCAATTTTTCCCCAATTCCCTTCTCAAGGCTTCCTTTACTACCCCCCTCTCCTTTATAATTCCTTTTCCAAGGCTTTCTTTACTACCTCCCTCTCCTTTACAATTTTCATTGATAACACACTCAGGTTATTACCAGAGCTAAACTAGGCTGTGACCATAGAGTGGATTTTCAGTCACTATGCACTGAAGTGCCTAAGACAAGCCAGCCAGTGATATCCTTGTCCTCAATATCCACTGTGGGAAGAGAGGGTTTCTGGATATCACCCAAAAGAATGTCCCACAAGATCTTAGATTTAGCAGCAGTCAACCAGGAAGCAGATTCAGGTGATGGAATCAGGCAGGAGTTTCTCCAGGTGGCTGTCAGGCCGTCTTTGAACTTTACCCATTAGGGTATGCAGCAGCAGCAGCAGCAGCAGCAGCAGCAGCAGCAGCAGCAGCAGCAGCAGCAGCAGCAGCAGCAGGATCTCTCAGTGGCTCCAAGGGAGTTTCACACCTCATGCTCGGCTGTAAATTCCTACACAGACTGGTTAAAAATACATTGCATATGCTTGGCAGGCTTTGATCCTGCTGATTTTTAAGATCTTTAAACAATAGTCCAGGACAATTTACCAAAATCACAACTTTTTTACTAACCAGATATTTTTGTAAATAGACACAGAAGGCTCAGAAGGCTTAGTCTTGTAGCCATCTCTGACAGATGCAGTCTTTACACCTTGTACACCAACAATTGTTGACACTATTTTTATGCCTTTTTTAAAAAAATATTTTATCTATTTTGCCTCATTTCTCCAAAACTGACTCTGGACCCTTGATCTTATAATGGGGGTAGAAGGGGGAAGGTCCATCTTCTGTAACTTGTTGATCTTACCTAGCCAGGAACCTATAACCTTAGCCTATTTTACAAAGAGGCCATCAGGGTTAGATGTCATTTAGAACAATATTTAACTTTTGACAACTGCACAGACCTTTTTTTCCGACTACAGCAGTGTAACTTGTTTAGCACTCTGGTTTGCAAAAGCATCTTTCTAGATGGCTTAGGAATGTGATCTCTAATGATCCCAAACAATGCCTAAGTTACCTTTGCAGGCCTTTAGACAGATATCAAATAGAAACACACTCTCAGGTTTACAAACGTTTTCCTGAGCAGATGAACTTCATGTAACTAGTGTCAGCTCAATTAGAGCTTTTGGCACATAAAGGGGTTGAGATTTAAACTATCCCCCACATTTTATAACATTGGCTTTTACTATCACAGAGGACTGGCAAGTTCCTGTCCCTTACAAGGTAGATAGTCATGGACATTTGGCATGCTTATAAACTCTTTTTATGACCTCCCGGCTCTGACCAGTTTTGAAGTGCCATGCACAAATGACTCTAGGATCTGACATTTCTGCCATCCAAGCAGTGGCTTACTGCCTCTGGATGCTCCTCCATTGCTTTTGTCCCAGGAGTGTCTTCTTCACATTGGGAAAAATGCCTCATTGGCATTTCCCTTTAGCTGGTCGCTGGACTTGAACTCGGGGCTTGAGCACTGTCCCTCAGCTCTATAGCTCAAGGCTAGCACTCTGCCACTTTGAGTCCCAGACTCGGGGCTTGAATGCTGTCCCCTAACTCTTCAGTCCAGGGCTAGTACTCTGCCACTGTGAGTCTCGAGCTTGGGGCTTGAGTACTGTCCCCTGACTCTTCAGTCCAGGACTAGTACTCTGCTGGCTGAATAGAGGTGACAGTCTCACAGGAACCTTTTTGTGCCAGGCCTAGCTTTGAACCAGTTTGCAGATCAGTGAGTCTTATAAAAGGCCATTTTACTCCAATTATAAGCAACAAGGTGGTCAACATAGAAGTAGCTTTTAAGCATGCTCTTACCTGAAACTTATTAAGAGTCAAAGTTACATCTGACAAACTTTTAAGAATCCTCTGTGCTTTGCTCTGGGCTTGCTGGAAACTTAAAAAAAAAAACAACCTATAAGAGCAAACTGGAACAGCAATTATTTTGGTAATCCTAATTTTTTCCTTTGTGTACACTGAAGCCAATGTTAAGAACAATTTTACATTTAAACTTTATATTCAAAAATCCATTCCTAATTTTTTTTAAACCTCTTATTTGCATTTTGAAAAGATCCCTTGAAATCTTGAGGCCAAGTGTCACTCATTGCCTCTTAGTTGCTTGTTTTAAAACAGACACACATTAAGATTTTTAAACTCAAATGACAATTTTTCCTTAATGCGAAAATAACAATCATCATAACTGAACCAAAAAGCTAGACTTAGTGTCTTTCTGACTTTTAAAAACATCCTAATTGTAAAACATTAAAAGCAAGTCACATTATATAAATAACTTTTTAACCCTTTTTTTTAAGGCCTTTCTAATTTTAATGTTAACACATCCAAGGGGAAGTTTTAGCAATACTAATCATATCATCACATCACTCATTTTAACCATCATGTTTTTAGTGTCTATCTGCAGGGAAAAGAAAGAACAAAGATGGGCCACTCAGCCCCTTCTATGGAATGGGTACGCACCCAATCCGACTCTTTAGGGTTAGATGAACTGCGTTTGTGCCAGCTTGCCCTCTTTCACCATGCATGGACTCTTCCCAGGACCTGTCCCACCATGCATGACTAGCTGAACTGCACTTCTGCTTGTTCACCCCTTATCCCTAAACATAGGTCTTCTGTTGGCTTCTAAGTTTTTCCCCGTCTCTTTTCTTGGTTCTTGAATGAAATACACAGTTTTTAGACAGACAGAACAGGTAACATCTTTGACAGTGTTAAACTAACCTTTACATTTAAATTTTTAATATTTATCCCAAATTTTAGCCAAGGGAACCAGATCCCAAACAGCCAATGCATTTTGTTAAGCCAGATAATGTGATTACAGTATAAACAATCTTATGCATTTAAAATATTAGTTTTTTATAATACCAGATTTTTAATTTGCAAGTTAAAAAAAATCTTTAAAAAGCCATTTAAAACAATGTGAAGATTTTTTTAGAATTTTTGGTAATGTCCAAACCTCATAACCTTTTGAATTTTAAATTTAAACTCACCCAATTGTTACAGCATGCTGACAATTCTTGTCTTTGAACACGTTCACAGACACACACAAAACACTCACACAGATAGACAAGAGCACTTTACAAATTGTTACATTGTCAGGACTAGCTGAAAAAGTCCAAACTAGGCACACAGCCTTCTACACCCTCCCTGCTGGCAGCCTCCACAAGGAGAAAATGCAGCCTGAGGCTTGAAGGGAACCAAACTAGCCCAGTAACCTTCCATGCCTCAGGGGGGGGGGTGGGCATAGCAGGTCTGTGACCAAGACCCGCTGGAACTTTTATTTCCCCAGAGATGTTCAAATAAATAACAAAAACACAGATAAACACAAAAACCAAGGATCCACATTTAAAACTGGTACCAATTCTAAAACAGAACTAGACAAGAACTGAAGGCTGAGTTGGGGACTAATGGTCCCCAGTTTATCCATACCGGAACTCTGTGCTGTTCTCACTCAGCAAGCTGAATCCAGAGTCTGATAGGTGAGCCTGCCACACTCACCCAGAACTTCCCTACCCCAGAAAACACAAAACAAACACACACACTAAAGTAAACAAGACAAACAACTGGCCACAAAGACAAAATCAGGTCTCAGTGAATGGGGCGACATCTCACCACCATTCACTTACCAGGGGACTCAACACCCCTACTCACCTCCAGAGGATTTTTCTCTTAGATTCCTGCAGACGTTGACCCAGGGGCCTTCCAAGGCGCAGGAGAATTGCCAGTCATCTTGTGGCAAGGGAAAGAAGTCCCTAGCGGCCATCGCCTCAGACTGACAGGTTCTCCCCCACGTTTAGACCCCCCCCCCCGAGCCAAGGCCCGAAGCTGAGATCTAACTGAGGCCACTCGCAGGTGGTCAGTGGCAGCTTCATAATTGACAAACAAGCAAGTTACAAAAGCAGAACCAGCGGTTTTTGTTTTTAAACGAAATAGGACAAGGTCTCAGGTGTCCTAGGAGTGGACTCGCTTGTTGACACATTTCCTGGAAAGTCACAAAACAAACACCAAAGACAATTAACGTCAGACAGACACAGACAAGACTAGACAAACGCAGCGCGGTCCCCGAGTGAGCACAAATGAGGAGAGAAACTTCAGAAGAGAGAGGCCGTCCGTGCCTTAACTCCCCCTAACACAGAGACACTCGGATCTCGTTCCCCCTCCTCGCAACCCTGGAGTTGGACTGCAGGGAAGGACTAGGGTAGTGGGCAGGTCTGCTTTTCCCTCTAGTCCACCACATATTCACGCACCTGGGGTAGAAGCCCAGGGCGGGACCAGGGTAGTGGGCAAGTCTGCTTTTCCCTCTGCTCCACCACACACGTCCTGTACAGGCACTTTTGGATCCCCAAAACATAAAATGAACACGACAAACACGAAAGACAAGAGCTCTATCCTACCTCCTGCCGGTCCTGGTATCTGGGGTTTGGGGGAGCCTGGTTCCCGGCCAACGTACCAAATGAAAGACCCCAGACTCCTGGGATACTTTCGTCAACGGGAGGGCGCCCGAGAAACTCAGAATCCAGGCCGGGAGATGCAATAAGCAAGAGGAGTTTATTTGACGTTTGTGCAAACGGACTCTCTGTCCCGAGCAGACAGGGAGCCCCGAGAAGCGGTTACAAGACTTCTTTTAAACGCAAAAACCATAAGATTAATGCATAACACAAAGCATCCCATGATTGGTCCATTTAAAGGTCATCATATACGCCAACAATCACTTTGCCACGCGGGAAATTTTGTAACACTCTTCGTAAAATCACTGGCCCATGGTTGGTTTAAAGGGGGTTTACATGGTTACAGGCCTATGATTGGTTGACATTTGGCTTAGCTTGTGGTCTTGCCAGGTAGTCGTTATCTCAAGGTCATGTCTGGGGAATTTCTAAATGGGAACTGAGGAACACGTACTGTCTGTTCTTTATCTACGACCACTGACCTTGTCCTGGGGCCGACACCTGGACTTTACCCAATTCCTTATTTCCAGGGGGTGGGGGTTGGTGTTAGCTCAAGCAAGCAAGTTTACAGAAGGAGAGTCAGCAGTGAGTAAATTGTAAAATGGATGCAGCCTTAATTTTTCAAATTCATCACATAACCTTAACCCTAAGCCTAACCCTCATACTTACCCACACGTTCAGCATAACACTAACACTAAATCTCACCCTAACCCTTACCGACACCCTAACCCTAAAATTAACCCCCACCCTCGCCCTTACCCTCACCCTCACCCTCACCCTAACCCTAACCCTAACCCTTACCCTCACCCTAACCCTAACACTTACCCTAACCCTAAACCCAACCGTAACACTCACCCTAAACCAAACTCTAACCCTCACCCTAACCTTAACCCTTAACCTAACCCTCCCCCTAACCCTAAACTTCACCGTAACCCTAACCCTGACCCTCATCCTCACATTCACTCTATCCCTAAACTTTACGCTAACCCTCACAATAACCCTAAACTTTACCCTAACACTAACCCTAAACCTAACCCTCACCCTAACACTAACAATAAACCTAACACTCTCCCTAACCCTCAACCAAATCTAACGCTTACCCTAACCTTCACCCTAAACCTAACCCTAACCCTAATCCTAACCCTCACCCTAAAACTAACCCTCACCCTCACCCTCACCCTCAACCTCACCCTCAATCTAACCCTCACCCTCAATCTAGCCCTCACTGTAACCCTAAACCTAACCCTAACCAAAAACATCACCCTAACCCAAAACCTCAACCTCCACCTCAGCCTAAACCTAACCCAAATCCTAAACCTAACCTTCACCCCCACCCTCACCCTAACCCTAACCCTAACACCAAACCTCACCCTCACTCTCACCCAAACCCTAACACTAACCCTAAAAATAACCCTAACCAAAACCCAAACCCTAATCCTAAACCTAACCCTCACACTATCCCTAACCCTAACTCTAACCCTCACACTCAACCTAACCCTCACCCTAACCCTTATCCTCACACTAAACCTAAACCTAACCCTAACTCTATCCCTAACCTTAACCCTAACCCTCACACTAACCCTAACCCTCACCCTAATCCTAACGCTATCCCTTACACTAACCCTCACCCTAACCCTCACCCTCACCCTAGACCTCACCCTAACCTTAACCCCCAACCTACCCCTAACAGTAACCCTCACCCTCACCCGAAACCTAAACTTAACCCTAACCCACACCTTAACCCTAATCCTCACCTAACCCTAAACATCACCCTAACCCTAAACCTCACCCTAACATTCACCCTCATGCTAAACAGTACCCTAAACCTAACTCTCACCCTAACCCTAAACCTAACCCTCACCCTAACCCTAACTCTAACCCAAACCCTCACACTAACCCTAACCCTCACCCTAACCCTAACTCTACCCTTCACACTAGCCCGCAACCTAACCCTAACCCTCAACCTAACCCTAACCCTAACCCTCAGCCTCAACTTCAACCAGACCCTAAGCCTAACCCTAAGCCACACCCTAAAACTCACCCTCACCCTCACTCTCACCCTCACCCGAACCCTCACACGAACCCTAACACACAGCCTCACCCTAAACATCAACCTAACCCTAAACCTTACTCTAACCCTTACCCTAACCCCACACCCTAGCCCTCACCGTAACTCTAAACCTAACCCTAAACCTAAATCTCACCCTCATCCTCTGCCTTCCCCTCAGCCTAACCATAACCCTAATCCTAAACTTACCCTTCACTCCCACCATCACCCTGAAACTAACCCTAACCCTAACGCCAACCCTCACCCTCACCCTCACCCTAACCCTAACCCTAACAATAACCCTAACCCTCAATCTAACCTTAATCCTAACCCTAACCCTTACTCCAACCATAACCCTAACCCTAAAACTCACCATAACCCTAATCCTAACCCTAACCCTCACCCTAACACTAACCCCCACTCTAACCCTCACCCTAACCCTCACCCTAAACCTAAACCTAAGGCTCACCCTCAAGCTAAACCTCACCCTAACCCTAACACTCACCCTAACCCTCACCATAACACTAACGATAACCCCAACCCTAACGCTAACCCTAAACTTCAACCTCAACCTAACCCTCACCCTAAACCTTATCCTCACACTAACCCTAATCCTAAACCTAACCCTAACACTCATACTAACCCTAACCCTCACCCTAAACCTAACCCTACCCCTCACACTAACCCTAACCCTAACACTCACCCTCACCCTAGACCACACACTAAACTTAACCCCCACCCTAACCCTAACAATAACCCTCACCCTAACCCTAACTCTTACACTCACACCAACCCTCACCCTTACCCTTACAGTAACCCTAAAACTCAACATCACCCTAAGACTTACCCTCACCATAACCCTAACCCAAACCCTAATCCTCACCCTAAAACTAACCTTAAACCTCACCCTCACCCTCACTCTCACCCTAAACCTAACCCTAACCCTAACCCTAACCATCATCCTCACCCTCACACTAACACTCACCCTCACCATAAACATCACACTAAAACTAATCCTCAACCTAAACATAATCCTAACCCTCACCCTATCCCTAACACTCACCCTAACGCTCACCGTGACCCTAAGGCTAATCCTAAACCTCACCCTCAACATAAACCTCACCCTAACCCTTATCCTCACAGTAACCCTAACCCTAACCCTCACACTAACCCTAATCCTCACCCTATCCCTAACCCTAACCCTAAAGCTAATCCTAACCCTCACCCTGAACCTAATCCTCAACTTAACCCTAACCCTAAAGCTAATCCTAACCCTCACCCTCAAACTAATCCTCAACCTAACCCTCATCCTCACACTATAACTAACCCTAACCCTAACCCTCACACTAACACGAATCGTCACTCTATCCCTAATACTAATTCTAATACTTTAGCTCAACTTAACCCTCACCCTCACCCTAAACATCACGTTAAACCTAACCCTCACCTTAAGCCTAACCCTAACCCTCAATCTAACACTCACACTCAACCTAATCCTCATCCTAACCTAAACATAACCCTTACCTAATCGAAATCCTCACCTCAACGTCATCCTAACCCAAACCCTAACCCTAACTCTCAACCTAACAGTAACCCTAATCCTCACCCTGACCCCCGCCCTAACCCTAAACCTAATCCTAACCCTCACTCTAACCCTAACCCTAATGCTAAACCTAACCCTCACCCTCACACTAACACACACCCTAATCCTAAGCCTAACCCTAATCCTCACACTAAACCTAACCCTCACACTAAACCTTATCCTACCCCTCAGCCTAACCCTCACCCTAACTCTAACCTTACCCTAACCCTAACTCTCACACTAAACATCACCCTCACCCTAAACCTCACCCTAACCCTAACACTTACCTAACCGAAACCCTCACCCTCACCCATACACTAGCCCTGACCCTAACCCAAACCCTAAACGTAAACCTCACACTCAACCTCTCCCTCAGCCTAACCCTAAACCTAAACCTAAACCTAACCCTAACCCTCAACCTCACCCTCACAATAACCATAACCTTAACCCTAAACCTAACCCTCATCCTTACCACACCCTCACCCTAACGCTAACACTAACCCTCACCCTAACCTTCAAACACACCCTAACCCTAAAATTAACCCTCACCCTCACCCTTACCCTCAACCTTACCCTAACCCTAACCCTAAACCTCAGCCTAAACCTAACCCTAAACCTAACCCTAACACTCACCCTAAACCAAACCCTAACTCTCACCCTAACCCTAACCCTTACCATAACCTTCACCCTAACCCTAAACAACTTAATCCTAACCCTAACCCTCACCCTCACACTCACCCTATCCCTAACCCTTACCCTAACCCTCACCCTATCCCTAAACCTTACCGTAACACTAACCCTAAACCTTACCCTCACCCTAACACTAACCCTAACCCTAACAATCAACCTAACCCTCACACTGACCCTAACGCTTAACATAACCCACACCCTAACCATTATCCTCACACTAACCCTAACCCTAAACCCATTCCTAACTATCACACTAACTCTAACCCTCACCCTAACACTAACCCTACCCCTCACCCTAAGTCTCAACCTCATTCTAACCCTAACCCTAACCCTCACCTGAAACCTAACCCTAACACTAACATACACTCTAAACCTCAGCGTCACCCTAACCCTCACTCTAACCCTAACCCTCACACTAACCCTAACCCAACCCTCACCCTCATCCTAACCCTAACTCTAACCCTAATCCTAAACCCCACCTTAAACCTAACCCTCTCCTTCACCCTTACCCTCACCCTCACCCTCAACCTCACCCTAACCCTTACCCTCAACCTAGCCCTCACCGTAACCCTAACCCTAACACTAACCTAAAACCTCCCCCTCCCCCTCCACCTCCCCCTCAACCTTTACCTAACCCTAATCCTAAACCTAACCCTCACACACACCCTCTCCCTAACCCTAACCATAACCATAACCATAACCCTAACCATAATCCTAAACTTAAAACTAAACCTTACCCTCACACTAACCCTAAACCTAACCCTAAACCTCACCCTCAACCTAAACCTCACCCTAACACTAACCTAACACTAACACCCTAACCTAACCCTAATCCTAATGCTACACCTCACACGAACCCTCACCCTAACCCTCACCCTCAACCTAGACCTCACCCTAACCTTAACCCCCACCCTAACACTACCACCAACGCTCACCCTCACCCTACACCTAAACCTAACCCTAACCCACACCTTAACCCTAACCCTCACCTCACCCTAAACATCACCCTAATCCTAACCCTCAACCTCATGCTAAACAGTACCCTAACCATAACTCTCACTCTAACCCTAAACCTAACCCTCACCCTAACCCTCACCCTAACCCTAACGATAACCCTAACCCTCACCCTAAACTTTAACCTCACACTAAACCTAACTCTAACAAAAAACCTCACACTAAACCTTACCCTCACCCTAACCCTAGCTCTACCCCTCACCCTAGCCCTAAACCTAACCCTAAACCTCAACCTAACCCTAAACCTAACCCTTACCCTCACATTCAACCTAACCCTAACCATAACCCTAAACCTCACTGTAACCCTCACCCTAACCTGAAACCTAAGTCACACCCTAAACCTCACCCTCACCCTCACACTCACCCTCACCCAAACCCTCACCCGTACCCTAACACTTAGCCTCACCTTAACCCTCACTCTAACAATAACCCTCAACCTAACCCTCACCCTCACCCTGGCCCTCACCATAACTGTAAACTTAACCCGAACCCTAAACCTCACCCTCACACTCTGCCTCCCCATCAGCCTAACCATTACCCTAATCCTAAAACTAACACTCACCCCCAACATCATCCTAAACCTAACCCTAACCCTAACCCTCACACTGACCGTCACCCTAACCCTAATCCTAATCCTAACCCTCACCTGAACCCTAACACTCACCCTAACCCTCAACCTAAACCTAACCCTAACCCTCACCCTCAACCTAACCCTAACCCTAACCCTAACCCACACCCTAACCCTAATGCTAACCGTAAACCTAACGCTAAACCTAACCATCACCCTCAACCTAACACTCACCCTAACCCTTATCCTCACACTAACCCTAATCCTAAGCCTAACCCTAACCCTCACCCTCACACTCACCCTATCCCTAACCCTTACCCTAACCCTCACCCTAACCCTAAACCTTACCCTAACACTAACGCTAACCCTTACCCTCAAGCTAAAACTACCCCTAACAATAACACTCACACTAACCCTAACCCTAACCCTAAAGCTTACCCTAAATCTCACCCTAACCCTCACCCTAACCGTAATCCTCACACTAACCCTAACCCTAAACCCAACCCTAACCCCATTCTAACTCTAACCCTCACCCTAACACTAACCCAACCCCTCACCCTAAGCCTAACCCTCACTCTAAACCTAACCCAAACCCTCACCTGAAACCTAACCCTAACCCTGACACTCACCCTAACCCTCACACACACACTAAGCCTCACCCTCATCCGAACCCTAACACTCACCCTTACCCTAACCCTCATACTAACCCTCACCCTCAACTTAATCTTTACCCTAACAATAACCATAACCTTTACCTAACCGAAACCCTCACCATCATCCTCACACTCACACTAACACTCAACCTCACCCTAGACATCACCCTAACCCTAACCCTAACCTTCACCCTCACCCTAAACTTTAACCTCAAAGTAACCCTAACCCTAACCCTCACACTAAACCTAATCTTCAACCTAATCCTAACCCTACCCCTCAACCTAACCCTCACTCTAACCCTAACTCTAACCCTAACCCTCACCCTAACCCTAACCCTAACCCTCACCCTCACCCTAACCCTCACCATCACCCTAACCCTCACCATAACCATAACCCTAACACAAACCCTAAACCTCACACTCACCGAAACCTCACCCTCACCCTAACCCTCAGCCTCACCCTAAACCTCACCCTAAACCTAACCCTCAACCTAACCCTCACCCTCAACCTAATCCTCACCCTAACCCTAATCCTAACCCTTACCGAAACGAAACACTCAATCTCACCCTCACTCTCAACCTTACCCTCACCGTAGCCCTAAACCTAAATCTCACCCTATCCCTAACCCTAACTCAAACCCACAAGCTAACACTCACCGTAAACCTAATGCTAACCCTAAACCTTAGCCTCACCTTAACCCTTACACTCAAACTAACCCTAACCCTATACTTAACCCTAACACTCACACTAATCCTAACACTCACCCTAAACCTAACCATACCCCTCAACCTAACCCTCACCCTAACCCTAAACCTCACCCTAAACCTAACCCTAATCCTCACAGTGACCCTAACCCTCACCGTCACCCTAACCCTCACCCTAAAACTTACCCTCACCCACACCCTAACGATCAAACTCAACCTCACCCTAACCCTCACCCTAAGCCTCTCCCTCACCCTAAACCTCACCTTAACCCTAACCGTCACTAAAAATCCTAACCCGAACCCTCACCCAAACTCTAACCCTCACACTAACCCTCACATTCAACCTAATCCTCACCATAAAAATAACCCTAACCCTTAACTAACCGAAAGCCTCACGCTCACACTAACATTCACCCTAACCCTCACCCCCACCTTGCCCTCATCATAACGGTAACCCTAACCATAAACCTAAACCTCACCATCAACCTTCCCTCCCCCTCAGCCTAACCCAAACCCTAATCCTAAACCTACCCTTCACCCCCACCATCACCCTAACCCTAACCCTAACCCTAATCCTAAACTTACCCTTCACCCCCACCATCACCCTACCCCTAACCCTAAACCTAACGCAACCCTCACCCTCACCCTCACCCAAATGCTAATCCTAACCCTAACCCTAATCCTAAACTTAACCTTCAGCCTAACACTAACCCTTACCCTAAAACTCAACATAACACTAATCCTAACCCTAACCCTCACCCTCACCCTATCACTCACCCTAACACTCACCCCAACCCTACCCCTAACCCAAACTCTCAACCTAAACCTAACCCTAACCCTCACAATCAACCTAACCCTCACCCTAAACCTAACCCTCACACTAACCCTCACACTAACCCTAATGCTAAACCTAACCCTCACCCTCAAACTAACCCTCACCCTAACCCTTATCCTCACTCTATCCCTAACCCTAACCCTAATCCTAACTCTCACACTAAGCCTAACTCTCACCCTAACCCTAACCCGAATCCTAATCCTGACCCTCACCCTAACCCTAACACTCACCCTCTCCCTCAACCTCACCCTCACCTTCACACTAACACTCCCCCTCAACCTAACCCTCACCCTAACCCTAAACCTCACACTAACCCTCACACAAACCCTAATGCTAAACCTAACCCTCACCCTCAAACTAACCCTCACCCTAACCCTTATCCTCACTCTATCACTAAACCTAACCCTAATCCTAACTCTCACACTAACCCTGACTCTCACCCTAACCCTAACCCTAACCCTAATCCTGAACCTCACCCTAACCGTAACCCTCACCATCACCCTCAACCACACCTTCACCCTAACACTCACCCTCAACCTAACCCTCACCCTAACCCTAACATTCACACTAACCCTAACTCTAACCCTCACGCTCATCCTAACCCTAACCCTCACCATAAATCTAACCCTCATCCTAACCCTAACCGTCATCCTAATCCTCACCATAACCCTAAACCTAACCCTTACCTAACAGAAACCCTCACCATCAACCTCAACCTCAACCTAACACTCACCCTCAACCTAACCCTCACACTCACCCTCAACCTCACCCTCACCGTATAGCTATTCCTAACACTCACACTCACCGTAACCCTAACCCTAACTCTAACCCTAATCCTCACTGCAACCCTAACCCTCACACTCACCCTAACCCTCATCGTCACCTTAACCCTCATCCAAACCCTAAATGTCACCCACACCCTAAAACTCATCCTCACCCAAACCTTCACACTCACCCTAACCTTACCCTAAACTTCATCCTAACCCTAACCCTCACCCTAATTCTAACTCTATCCCTCACCCACATACTAACCCTAACCCTCACTTTAACCCTCACCCTAACCATCACCCTAAACCTAACGCTAACCCTAACCCTCACTCTCACCCTAAGCCTCACCCTAACCCTTATCCTCACAGTAACCCTAACCCTAACCCTCACATTAAACCTAACCATCACCCTAACCCTAACCCTACACTTCACCCTATCCCTCACCCTAACCATAACCATAACTCTAACCCTCACCTTCACCCTAACCCTCACCATCACCCTACACTCACCCTAAACCTAACCCTCACCTACACCCTCACGCTCAACATCACCCTCACCGTAACACTCCCCCTCCCCCTAAAATCACCCTAACCCTAACGCTCACCCTCACCCTAACCTTAATTCTCACCCTATCCCTAACCCTCACCTTAAACCTCACCTTCACCATAATCCTCAACCTAACCCTAACCCTAAGCCTTTCCTAAAGGAAACTCTCACCCTCACCCCAACCATCACCCTCAGCCTCACCCTAAGCCTAAACCTACATGTAAGCCTAATCCTAAACCTAACCCTCAACCTCAACCTAACCCTAAACCTAATCCTCACCTTAACATTCATCCTAACCCTAACACTCACCCTCACCCTAACCCTCACCCTAAATATTACGCTCAGCCTAACCTTAACCCTAAAACTAACTGTAAACCTCACAGTCGCCTTAAGCCTAACCCGAATCCTAACCCTCACACTAACTCTCACCCTAACTCTAAACCTCACCCTCTCCCTAAACCTCATCCTAACACTTACCCTCACCAAAACCCTAACCCTAACCCTAACCCTAATCCTCACAATAATCCTAACCCTCACCCTCACCTTCACCTTAACCCTCACCCTAACCCTAACCGTCATGCCCACCCTAAAAGTCACCAAAACCCGAACCCTCAACCACACCCTAACCCTACCCTAAACCTCACCCTAACCCTAACCCTCAGTCTAAACCTAACTCTAACCCTCCCCCTCATCCTAAAACTAAACCTCACCTTAACCCTCACCCTAACCTTCACCCTAAACCTAACGCTAACACTATCCCTCACTCTTACCCTAAACCTCAACTTAACCCTTATCCTCACACTAACCCTAACGCTAACCCTAACCCTCACATTAACCCTAACACAAACGCTAACACAAAACCTACCCCTCACCCTAATCCTCACCCTAACCCTAACCCTAACCCTCAGCCTAACCCTAACCCTAACCCTCACCTTGATCCTAACCCTCACCATCACCCTCACCCTCACCCTCACCCTCAAACTAACCATCACTGTAACCCTTACCCTCACCCTAAACCTCACCCTAACCCTAACCCTACCACTAACACTAAACCTGACACGAGTACTCACCCTAACCCTCAACCTAAACCTAATCCTCACGCTAATGCTCACCCTAACCCTCAACTAACCTTAATTCTCACCCTCACCTTCACCCTAAACATTACCCTCACCATAACCCTAAGCCTAACCCCAACCCTCAGCCAAACCCTCTTCCTAACCCTAACCCTAACACTCAAACTAAACCTAACACTAACCCTAAACCTAACCCTCACCCCAACCCTCAGCCTAACCCTAACCCTAACCCAAATCTTAACCCTAACGCTCAACATCACCCTCACCCTCACCCTCACCCTCAACCTAAACATCACTCTAACCCTTACCCTCACCCTAAATCTCACCCTAACCCTAAACCTAACACTAACACTAAACCTGACTCTAACCCTCACCCTAACCCTCAACATAAAACTAATCCTCACCCTAATGCTCACCCTAACCCTCAACCTAAGCCTAATCCTCACCCTCACCCTCAAGCTAACCCTCACCCTAAACCTTACCCTCACCATAACACTAACCCTAACCCCAACCCTCAGCAAAACCCTCTTCCTAACCCTAACCCCAACACTCAAACTAAATCTATCCCTAACCCTAAACCTAACCCTCAACCTAAACCTAACCCTCACCCTAACCCTCAGCCTAACTCTATCCCTAACCCTAATCTTAACCCTAACCCTCACCATCACCCTAATTCTAACTCTAAAACTAACCCTGACCCTCACCCTAACACCAACCCTCATCCTAACCCTAAGCCTCATCCTCACCCTAACCCTAACACTCACCTTAAACCTCACCCTTTCTCTAACGGTAACCCTAACCCTAACCCTCACCCTAAACCACTCCCTAACCCTTACCCTCTTCATAACCCTAAACCTAACCCTAATCCTCACACTAAGCCTCACCCTAACACTCACCCTAAATGTAACCCTAACCCTCACCTTCACCCTAACCCTCACTGTCACCCTATCCCTCACCCTAAACCTAACCCTCAACTAAACCCTAACCCTCACAGTATCCCTCAACCTCACCCTCACCCTAACCCTAAATCTAACCCTAACCCTCACCCTAACGCTCACCCTACCGCTCACTCTAACCCTGACCCTATCCCTAATGCTAACACTAGCCCTCAACCTCACCCTAACCCTGACCCTAAACCTAACCCTCACCCTCACACTCAACCTCAGCCTCAGCCGAACTCTAACCCTAACCCTATTCCAAACCCTAAACCTCACCCTAACCCTCACCCTAAATCTAAACCTAACTCTAACCAAAACCCTCACCCTAACCCTATCCCTAACCCTCACACTAACCGTAACCCTAATCCTAAACCTAACCCTCACCTTCACCCTAACCCTTAACCTCATACTACCCTAACCCTCACCCTAACTCTAACCCTCACCCTAACCCTAACCCTAACCCTCAGCCTAACACTCATCCTAACCCTAACCCTAAACCTCACCTTAACCTTAAAGCTAACCCTAACCCTCATCCTCACCTTCAACCTCACCATCACTCTCACCATAACCCTCAACTTCACTCTCACCCTAACCCTAACCCTAACCGTAACCCTCACCCTAAACCTAACCCTTACCCTCACCCTCACCATCACCCTCACCCTAACCTTCAACCTCACCCTACAAAATCCCTAACCAAAAACCTAACCCTCACCCTAAACCTAACTCTGACCCTCATCCTCAACCTCACCCTAAGCCTAACCCTACACCTAAGCCTAAACCTAAACCTAACCATCACCCTCACCCTCACACTAGAACTAAACCTCACCCTAACCCTAACCCTAACCCTAGCCCTCACCCTAACCCTTACCCACAGCTCACCGTAACCCTAACCCTCAGCCTAACCCTAACACTCACCCTAACCCTAACCCATATCCTCACCCTCAACCTCACCCTAAGCCTAAACTTAACCCTCACCCTAACCCTAACCCTAAACCTAAACCTAACACTAATCCTCCCCCTTACCCTAACCCTCATCCAATACCTTAACCTTCCCCGAACCCTAACCCTAGCCGTCAGCATAACCCTTGTCCTAAAACTAACCCTAACACTAATCCTCACCCTAACCTTAACCCTAACCCTAACCATATACCTCACCCTCACCCTAACCCTCCCACTCCGCCTCAACATAAACCTCAGCCAAACCCTAAACCTAACCCTTATTGAAACCCTAACTCTCACCCTCACCCTATTTATAATCCTAACCCTAACCAAAACTCTCACCCTAAGCCTAAACCTAACCCTATGCCTAATCCTCACCCTAAACCTAACCCTAATCCTAACTTAAACCTCCCCCTCCCCCTAACCCTTACCCTCACCTTAACCCTAAACCTAATCCTAAACTTAACCCTCACCCTAACCCTAACCATTACCCTCACCATAACCCTAAGCCTGACCCTCAGCCTAACCCTCATCCTAACCCTAACCCTAAACCTAAACCTCACCCTAAACTTAAGCCTAACCCTAGCCCTCACCCTCACCCTCAGCCTCACCATCACCCTCACCCTCAACCTCACCATCACCCTCACCCTCAACCTCACCCACACCCCCACCCTAAACCTTACCTTCATGCTAACCCTAAGCCTAACCTGAAGCCTAACCCTCACCCTAACTCTAACCGTATCCTTAAACCTCACCCTCACCCTAAACCTCATCGTAACCCTTACTGTCATCATAACCCTAAACCTAACCCTAAACCTAATCCTCACCAAAACCCTAACCCTCACCCTCACCTTATACCTCACCATCACCTTAACCCTCACTCTAACCCTAACCGCCACCCACACCCTAAAATTCACCCTAAATCGAACCCTCACCCTCTCCCTAACACTACCGTAAACCTCTCCATAAACCTAACCCTCACCCTAAACCTAACTCTAACCCTCACCCTCATACTAACCGTAGCCCTCACCCTAACCCTCACCCTAACCCTCAGTCTCACTCTATTCCTCACCCTAATCCTAACCCTAACCCTCTACCTAACCCTTACACTCACCCTCACCCTAACATTCACCCTCACCCTAAACATCCCCTAAACCTATCCCTCACCCTAACCCTAACCTTAATCCTCACATAAACCTAACCCTAACCTTAAACCTCACCCTCACCCTAATTGTCACCCTAAACCAAACCCAAAGCCTCTCCTAATCGAAATCCTCACCCTCACCCTAACCCTCGCCCTAACCCTCACCCTCACCCTAGCCCTAACCGTAAAACTAACCCTAACCCTAACCCTCACCCTCAACCCTACCCCCACCTTCAGCCTAACCCTAAACCTAAACCTAATCCTAAATCTAACCCTAAATCTCACCCTCACCCTCACCCTAACACTAACCCTAACCTAACTCTAACCCTCACCCTCAACCTAACCCTAACCTGAACCCTAACCTTAACCCTAACTCTCACCCTAACTCTAACGCTGTCCCTAAACCTCACCCTCACCCTAAACTTCATTCTAACTCTTACTCTCACCATAAGCCTAACCCTAAACACAACCCTAATCCTACCGCAACCCTAACCATCACCCTCACCCTAACCCTCACTATCACCTTAACCCTCACCCTAACCCTGTCACACACAACCTAAAACTCACCCGAACCCTCACCCTCACCCTCACCATAACCTTACCCTAAACCTCACCCTAAACCTAAACCTCACCCTAAACCTAACTCTAACACTCACCCTCATATTAATCCTAACCCTCACCTTCACCCTCACCCTCTCAATAATCCTTACACTCACCCAAAACCTATCCCTAACTGTAGCCCTCACCCTAACACCCACACCCTCTTCTTAACCCTAATCCCCAACCTCACCCTAAACCACACCCTAAGCCATACCCTCACCTTAACTCTAATCTAACCCTTACTCTTACTCTCAGCTTAACCCAAAACCTATCCCTAACCCTCATCGTAACCTTAACCCTCACACTAACCCTAACCCTAACTCTCACCCTCACCCACACCCTAACCCTAAACCTCATCCTAACCCTCACCCAAACCCTAACGCTACCCTTAAACCTCAAACTCACCCTAAACCTCACCCTAAACCTTACCCTAAACATACACCTAACCCTAACCCTAACCATAATCCTCACACTAACCCTAACCCTAACACTCACCCTAATGCTCACCCTAACCATAATCCTCACCCTCACCCTAACATTTACTGTCACCTTAACCCTCACCCTAACCCTAACTGTCACCCACACCCTAATCCTCACCTTCACCCGAAACCTCATCCGAAACCCCAAACTAACCCTAACCCTAACCCTAACACTCAACCAACCCTAACCCTCACCCTAATCCTAACTCTAACCCTCACCCTCATCCTAACCCTAAACCTAACCCTAACCCTCACCATAACCCTCACACTAATCCTAACACTAAGCCTAACCCTCACTCTCACCCTGAACCTCACCCTAACCCTTATCCTCACACTGAACCTGCCCCTCACCCTAACCGTCAATTTAACCCTAACCCTAACCCTCACCTTAACCCTAAACTTAATCCTCACCCTCATCATAACCCTCACACTAATGCTCACCTTCACCCAAACCCTCACCATAAACCTAACCCTCACACTAACCCTAACCCTAACCCTCACAGGATAATTCACACTAAGCCTAACCCTAACACTAAACCTGATCCTAATCCTCAACTTAAACCTCACCCTCATCCTAACCCTAACCCTAACCCTTTCTTAACCAAGACCCTCACCCTCACCCTAACCCTCACCCTAACCCTCACACTAAACGTCGCCCTCACTCTAAACCTAACCCTTAGCCTAACCCTCATTCGAACCCTCAACCTCACTCTCAGCCTAAACCTAATGCTAACCCTAATCATAACCCTAACCCTCACCCTCACCCTCAACATAACCCTAACCCTAACCCTCACCCTAACCCTAACCCTAACCTTAATGCTAACCCTAAACCTCACCCTAACCCTAACCCCAACCATAACGCTAACCCTCAACCTAACCCTAACCCTAACCCTAATTCGAACCCTAAACCACACCCTCACACTAACCCTCACCCTAACACTTAACCTCAACCTCAACCTCACCCTCATCCTAACCCTAAACATAACCCTAACCCTCACCCTCACTCTCACACTAACCCTAACCCTAACCCTACCCCTCAGCCTAACCCTCACCCTAAACTTAACCCTAAACATAACCCTAACCCTATCCCTAACTCTAACCCTAAACCTCACCCTAATCTTCACCCTTACCCTAACAATAATGCTAACCCTACCCCTCAACCTTACCCTAACCCTCTCCCTAACCCTTACCCTGACCATAACCCTAGACCTCACCCTCACCCTAACCCCCATGCTAAACCTTACGCTCACGCTAAACCTCACCCTAACTTTCACGCTAACCCTAACCCTCACTCTCACCCTAACCCTCACCCTAACCCTTATACTCACACTAACCCTAATCCTAACCCTAAGCCTAACCTTCACACTAAGCCTAACCCTCACCATAACCCTAACCCTACCACTCAAACTATCCCTCACCTTAACCCTAATTCTAAACCTCACCCTAACCCTAACCCTAACCCTAATCCTCACACTAACCCTAACCCTAACCCTGTCCCCATCCTTCACCCTAATCCTCACCCTAATCTGTACCCTATCCTAAATCCTGAAGCTAATGCTACCACTAACAAGAACCCTCACCCTCACCCTAAACCTCACAATCACCCTAACCATAAAAATAATCCAAACCCTCACACTAACCCTAACCCACACCTTCACCCTCAGCCTCACTCTAAGCCTAACCCTAGCCCTAACACTAATCCTAAACCTAAACCTCACACTCACACTCACCCTAACCCTAAACCTAACCCTAACCCTAACAATAATCCTAACCTTCACCCTCACATTCACCCTTACACCAAACCTAACCCTAACCCTAACCATAACCCTCAACCTCACCCTAACCCTAACTCTAACCTAACCATCACTCTAACCCTCACACTAACATGATAATCCTAATCCTCACTCTCACCCTAACCCTCAGCCTAATAATTACCTTCACCCTAACCCTAACCCTAACCCTCAAACTAAACCTAACCCTCACCCCAACTATAACCCTAAACCTAACCCTAATCCTAAACCTAACCCTCACACTCCACCTCACCCTAAGCCTAACCCGAACCCTCACCTTGACCCTAACCCTCACCCTCAACCTAAACATCACATTAACCCTAAACCTAACCCTAACCCTAACCTAAACCTAACCCTCATCCAAACCCTAACCCTAACCCTCACCTTCACCCTAGCTCTCATCCTAACGGTAATCCTAACAATAAACATAAACCTAACGCTAAAGCTCACACTAACCCTAACGCTAACACTCACCCTCACCCAAACACTAAACTAAACCATAACCCTCACCCTCACCCTCACCCTAAGCCTTATCCTAAGCCTGACCCTCACCCTAACCAGCACCCTAACGCTTACCCTCATCCTAACCGTAACCCTAAACTTCACCCTAACCCTAACCCTAACCCTAACAATAACCCTAACCCTCACAGTAAACCTAACCCTCACCCTCACCCTAACCCTCACCCTCACACTAAACCTGTCCCTAACTGTAACCCTCACCCTCACACACACCCTCAACCTAACCCTCACCCTCATCCTCACCCTAACCCTCACCCTCACCCTAAACATCACCCTAACCCTAACGATCACCTAAACCCTAACCCTAACCCTAACCCTCACCCTAAACTTACCTTAAACCTAACGATAATTCTAACCCTCACTCTCAACCTTAACCTCACCCTAAACTTTATCCTCACATTAACCCTGACCCTAACCCTCACCCTAACACTCACCCTAACCCTAACCCTCACCCTAAACCCAACCCTAACCCTCACCCTTACCCTAACCCTCACCGTCACCCTAACACTCAACTAAATCCTAACCTTAACACACACCCTAACCCTAACACTCACACTAACCCTAAACCTCAACCTAATCCTCACCCTAAAAATAACGCTAACCCTTACCTAACAGAAACCCACACCCTCACCTTCACCCTATCCCTCACCCTCACCCTAAACTTAAGTCTCAACCTAAACCTCTCCCTATACCTAACGCTAACCCTAACCCTCACCCTCACCCTAACCCTCAACCTAACCCTATTCCTACACCTCAAAATAACTCTTACCCTAACCCTAACCCTAACCCTAACCCTCACCTAAACCTAACCCTCAAGCACACCCTAACCCTCACCTCAAATGAACCCTCACACTAACCCTAACACTCACCCTCACCGTAACCCTCAACCTAACCCTAACCCTCACCCTGACCCTCAATGTAAACCTAACCCTAACCCTAACCCTCACCCGAAGCCTTAACCTAAACCTAACCCTCACCCTAAACCTAACACTCACCCTAACCCTAACCCTCACACTAACACTAACCCTAACGCTCACCCTCACCCTAACCCTCACCCTAACCCTAACCCTAACCCTAATCTTAACACTAACCCTCACCCTCATCCTTACCCTAAAACTAACCCTAACACTCACCCTAACCCTCCTCCTAACCCTAACGCTAACCCTAACCCTCAACTCACACTCAACCTCACCCTAACCCTAACCCTTACCCTCACCATAACCGTAACCCTAAACCTTACCCTAATTCTCACCCTAACCCTAACCCTCGCCTATACCCTAACCCTCACCATCACCTGAACCCTCATCCTCACCCTAGCACTCACACTAACCATAACCATAAAGCTAATCCTAAACCTAACCCTCAACCTCACCATCACACTAACCCTAACCCTAAACCTAACCATCACCCTCACCCTAACACTCACCCATAACATAAACATCACCCTAATCCTAACCATCACCCTAAACCTAACCCTAACCCTCACCCTACACCTCACCCTCACCCTAAACCTCACCCTAACACTTATCCTCACACTAACCCTAATGCTCACCCTACAAGTTACCCTAACCCTAATGCTCACTCTAACCCTCACCCTCACCCTAACTCTAATGCTAACCCTAATTCTCACCCTCACCCTAAACCTCACCCTATCCCTTACACTCACCCTATCACTCACCCTCACCCTAACCCTCACCACTACCCTTAGCCTCACACTATCCCTATCCCTAACCCTAACCCAAACCCTAACCATAACCCTAACCTGCAAACTAAACCTAATCCTAACCCTAACGCTCACCCTATCCTTCACCCTCACGGTCACCCTAATCCTTACCCTAACCCTAATCTTAACACTAACCCTCACCCTCACCCTTACCCTAACCCTAACCCTAACCCTAACACACACCCTAACCCTTATCCTAAACCTAACGCTAACCGTAACCCTCATCTTCACCCTAAACTTCACCCTAAACCTTCCCCTCACCATAACCGTAACCCTAACCCTTAACCTAATCCTCACCCTAACCCTAACCCTCGCCTACACCCAACCCTCACCATCACCCGAAACCCCATCATCACCCTAAAACTCACACTAACCATAACCATAACGTTAATCCTAAACCTAACCCTCACCATCACCCTCACACTAACCCTAAACCTAAACCTAACCCTCACTCTCATCTTCACCCTAACACTCACCCTTCCCATAAACATCACGGTAACCCTAATCCTCATCCAAAACCTAAACCTAAAACTCACCCTAAACATAACTCTCACCCTAACACTCACCCTATCCCTAACAGTAACCCTAAACCTCAGCCCCACCCTAATCCTCACCCTAACCCTTAGCCTCACACTAACCCTAAAGCTCACCCTATCCCTCAGCCTAACCCTAACGCTCACCCTAATCCTCACCCTCACCCTAACTCTAATGCTAACACTAACCCTCACCCTCATCCTAACCCTCACCCTAACACTTACAGTCACCCTAACGCTAACCCTCACCCTCAACCTAAACCTCACTCTAACCCTTACCCTCACCCTAACCCGCAAACTAATCCTAATCCTAGCCCTAATATTCACCCTAACCCTCACCCTCACCCTCACCCTAAACCTAACCCTAATCTTCACCTTAAACCTAACACTCACCCTCACCCTAACCCTCACCCTTACCCTTACCCTCACACTAACCCTATCCCTAACACTAACCTAACCCTATCTCTCACCACAACACTCACCCTCACCCTAACCCTCACACTCATACTAAACATCACCTTAACCCTAACACTAGCCCTAACCTTATCCTAACCCTCACCTTAACCCTAACCCTAATTGTAACCCTAACACTCACACTAACACTAACCCTAACCCTCACCCTCACACTCACCCTAACCCTCACCCTCACGATCACACTAATCCTAATCCTAACCCTAACCTTGTCCCACACCCTCACCCTAACCCTCACCCAAACCCTAACCCTAAACCTTACCTAACCGAAAACCTCACACTCAACCTCACTCTCACCCTAACCCTCACCCTCACCGTAGCCCTCACCTTAACACGAACCCTCACCCTAACCCTAACCCTAACCCTCAACCTCACCCTAACCCTAACCCTAAAGGTAACCATAACACTCATCCTAACCCTAATCCTAAACCTAATGCTAACCCTAAACCTCACACCCTAACCCTAACCATAACCGTTACCATCACCCTAACCCTCACACTAAACCTAAACCTCACCCTAACCCTAACGCTAACCCTCAGCCTAAACCTAACCTTAACCTTAATCCTCACCCTATCCTTAACCTTAACCCAAACACTCACCCTAACCTTCAACCTAACCCTTACCCTCACCCTAACCCTAACCCTCACCCTCACCCTAACCCTCACCCTAACACTTACCCATACCCTAAACCTCACCCTAAACCTACACCTACCCCTCTCCCTAACACTGCCCCTAAACCTAACACTAACCCTAATCCTAACCCACCCCTAAACCAAAGCCTAACACGAACCTTCACCCTCACCCTAACCCTCATCCTCACCCTAACCCGCACCCTCACCCTGAGCATCACACAAACCCTGACACTCACCCTAACTCTCACACTAACCCTAAACATCATCCACACCCTAACTCTTACCCTAACCCTAACATTAACCCTAACCCTAACCTTCACCCTCACACTGACCTTCACCCTCAGCCAAACCCAATCCCTAACCCTGTTCTTAATCCTAACCCTCACCCTCACCCTCACCCTAAATCTAACCCTAAATCGAACACTCACCCTCACCCTAACCCTAACCTTCACCCTCACCCTCAGCCTCAACATCACCCAAAACCTAACCCTCACCCTAACCCTGAACCTTACCTAACCGAAACCCTCACCCTCACCCTAACCCTCACCTTCACCCTAGCCCTCAACCTAACCCTAATCCTCACCCTCAACCTCCACTTCCCCCCAAAACTTAACTCTAATCCGAACCCTAAACCTCAACCCCACCCTCACCCTAACCCTAACACTAACACTAACGCTAACCCTCACACTCACCCTCACCGTAACCCTAATCCTAACAATAACCCTAACCCTAACCCTAAAATTCACCCTAAAACTAATCTTAACCCTAACCCTCAACCTCACCCTCACCATCACACTAACCCTTACACTAACCCTAACCCTCCACCTAACCCTAACCCTAACACTCACATTTACTTTCACCCTCACCCTCAGTCTAAAACTAACCCTAACCTTAATCCTAACTCGAACCCTCACCATCACCCTAACCTTAACAGTAACCCTCACCCTCCACCTCACCCTCACCCGCACCCTCAACGTAACCCTCACCATCACCCTCCCCCTCACACTAACCCTCAAACACACACTAAACATCAACCTACCCCTAACCTCACACTAAACCTTACCCTCACCATCACCGATACCCTAATCCTAACCCTCACCCTAACGCTAACCCTAAACTTTACCCTCACCCTATCCCTCACCCTAAGCCTTAGCATCACACTAACCCAAACCCTAACCTAACCCTCACACTAACCCTATCCCGACACCTCACCCTAACTCTCCCCCTAACCTTAGCCCGAACCCTAACCCTCACCCTGACCCTAACCCTAATCGTAAACGTCACCCTCAACCTAACCTCAACGTAACCCTAACTCTCAACCTAAATCTAACAAGCAAGCACACCCTAACAATCACATTTACCTGATACCTAACCCTCACCCGAACACTCACCCTCACCCTAACCCTAACCCTCACAATAAACAGAACCCTAACCCTAACCCTCCCCCTAACCCTAACCCTCACAATAAACATAACCCTAAACCTAACCCTCACCCTAACACTTACCCTCACGCTAAAACTAAACCAAACACTCACGCTCACCCTCACCCTCAACCTCACCCTCACCCTAAACATAACCCTCATCCTCACGCTAACCCTAAACCTAATGCTAATCCTAAACCTCACCCTCACACTAAACCTCACCCTAACACTTACCCTCACCCTCACCCTAAACCTAACCCTAAACGGCACACTTTATCTTACCCTCACCCTAACCCTATCCAAACCCCTCAGCCTAACCCTCACCCTAAACCTAAACCTAAACCTACTCCTCACCCTATCCGAACCTTAACCATAACCTTCACCCTAACACACATCCTCAGCCTAACCCTAATGCCAAACCTAACCCCCACCCTAACACTCACCCTAAACATTACCCTCACCTAACCCTAACCCTACACCTAACCCTCACCCTAATCCTCACCCTAACCCAAACCCTCATGCTCACCCTAAACCTCACCCTAAACTTTACCCTCAACCTAACACAAACAATAAGCCTAAACCTAACACTCACACAAACCCTAACCCTAACCCTCAGCCTAACCCTTACCCTGACCCTAAACCTAACCCTAACCCTCACCCTAACCCTAACACTAAACCTCACCCTAGCCCTCAACCTAATCCTCACACTCACCCAAACCTCATCCTAACCCTACCACTACCCCTCTCCATAGCCCTCACCCTAACCCTAAACCTCAACCTTAACCTAACTCTACCCCTAACTCTCAACCTCACACTAACCCTAAAACTAACGCTATCCCTAACACAAACCCTAATCCTCACCCACAACCTAACCCTCACCCTCACCTGAACCCTCACCCTCACTCTCACCCTCATCCTCACCCTAACCCGAACCCTCATCCTAAACATCACCCAAACCCTAACGCTAACCCTATCCCTAACCTTCACCCTCACCCTCAATCTAACTCACACCCTAACCCTTACCCTCAACTTAACCCTAACCATTAACCTAACCATAACCCTCAAACATACAGTAACTCTCACCCTCACCCTAACCCTAACCCTAACCTTCACCCTCACCCTGACCGTCACCCTCAGCCTAACCCCAACCCTAACGCTATTCCTGATCCTACCCTTCAAACTCACCCTAACCCTCACCCTAAACCTAAACCTAACCTTAACTTTCACCAACACCCTCATCCTAACCCTCAACCCAACCCTAACACTCACACTAACCCTCATCCTCACCCTACACATCACCTTAAACCTAACCCTCAACCTAACCCTATCCATCACCCTAAACCTAACCTCAGGTTAACCCTCACCCTCATCCTACTCCTCTCCCAAACCCTAACCCTTACCTAACCGAAACCCTCACCCTCAATCTAACAATCACCCTCACCCTATCCCGCACCATAATCCTAATCCTAATCCTAACCCTCACACTCAACTTCCCCTTCCCCCTCAGCCTTACCCTAAACCTAACCCTAACCCTAACCCTAACCCTAACCCTAACACTACCCCTCAACCTCACCCTCACCCTAACCCTAACCCTAACAATAACCCTAACCCTAGCCCTAACCCTAAACCTAACCCTAAAACTCACCCTAACCCTAATCCTAACCCTAACCCTCACACTCAACGTCATTCTATCTCTCACCCTCACCCTGACCCTCACCATTACACTAACCATCACACTAAACCTAACCCTAACCCTAACCCTAACCCTCACCCATACTTTCACGCTCACCCTCTTCCTAACCCTAACCCTAAACCTAACCCTAATCCTAACCCGAAACCTCACGCTCACACTAACCCTAACCCAAACACTCACCCTCAAACTCACTCACCCTAACCCTCAACCAAACCCTCACCCTGACCCTCATCCTCACACTAAACCTCAACCTCACCCTAAACATCACCCTAAACCTAACCCTCACCCTAAACCTAATACTAACTCTCTCCCTAACCCTAACCCTCACCCTAACGCTAAACCTAACCCTCACTCTCACGCTAACCTTCACCCTAACTTTTATCCTCACACTAAACCTAACCCTAACCCTAATCCTCACACTAACCCTAACCCAAACCCTAACCCTATCCCGAAACCTCAACCTAACTGTCATCCTAATCCTAAACCTAAACCTAACCCTAACACTCACCCTAACCCTAACCCTAAAACTAACCCTCACCCTCACCCAAACTCTCACCATCACTCTAACCCTCACTCTAACCCTAACACTGAACCACAACCTAAACCTCACCCTTACCCTCACCCAAACACTCACCCTCAACCTAACACTATCCCTCACAATAACCATCACCCTAACCCTAACTCTCACCCTAACACTAAAACTAACCCTCAACCTAAGCCTAACCCTCACCCTGACCCTCACCCTAACCCTAATCCTAACCCTCACCCTAAGACTTACCATAACCCTAACCCTCACACTAAACCTAAACCTCACCCTAACACTAAGCCTCACACTAAACCTAACCTTAACACTCACCCTCACCCTCAATCTCAACCTCATTCTAACCCTAACCCTCGTCATAACCCTAACCCTAAACCTAATGCTAAACTTAAAACTCACCATAACCCTAACCCAAACCCTCACACTAAAACTAACCCTCACCCTAACACTAACCCTAAACCTCAACCTAACCCTAACCATAACCCTAAGCCTAACCCTCACCCTAAAACTCACCCTACCCTCACCCTAACCCTAACCCTCACCCTCACCCTAAACCTCAACCTAAACTTTACCCTCAAACTAACCCAAACCCTAACCCTAAACCTAGCACTCACACTAACCCCAACCCTAACCCTCAGCCTCACCCTTATCCTAAGCCTAATCCTAACCCTAACCCTAACCCACACCATAACCCTAACCCTAACCCTATCCCTAACCCTCACACTAACCCTTAACACTAAACCTCAGCCTAACCCTCATCCTAACCCTAATCCTAACCCTAACCCTCACCCTCACCCTAACCCTAACACTATCACAAACCCTGAACCTAACCCTAATCCTCACCCTCACCCTAACCCTCACCCTAGCCCTTACCCTAAACCTAACCCTAACTCTCACCCGAACACTCACCCTCACCCTAACCCACACCCTAACACCAAAAATCACCCTAACACTAACCCTCACCATAAACCTAACCTCAACCCTCACCCTAAACCTACCCTCACTGTAACCCTAAACCTCACACTAAACCTAACCTTAAGCCTAATCTTCCCCCTATCCTAACCATAACCCAAACCCTCAACCTAACTCTCACCCTCACCCTAAAATTAATGCTAACTCTAAGCCTCAACCTCACCCTAAACCTCACCCTAACCCTTACCCTCAACCTAACCCTAACCCTCTCCCTCCAACTAACCCTTACCCTAACACTTATCCATACCCTAACTCTCACCCTAACCCTAACGCTAACCCTCACCCTAACCTTAACCCTAACCCTAAAACTCACCCTCACCCTAACACTCACCCTTACATTTACCCTCATCCTAAACTTCACCCTAACCTTTACCCTAACCTTCAAACTAACCCAAAACCTAACCCTCATCCTAAAACTAATCCTAAGCCTAACCCTCACCCACACCCTACCCTAAACCTAAACTTCACCCTAACCCTAACCCACACCCTCACCCTCCCCATGACCCTCAGCCTAATCCTAACCCTAATGCTAAAACTCACCCTCACCCTCACCCTAACTCTAATGCTAAACCTAACCCTAAAACTCACCCAAACCCTCACCCTAACCCTAACCCTCACCCTATACCTCACCCTCACCCTAACCCTAAACCAAACCCTAACTCTCAGCCTAAACCTCACCCTAACCCTAACAATAACCCTAACCCTCATCCTCAAAGTAAACCTCACCCTAAACCTTACTCTCACCATAACCCTAACCTTAACCGTAATCCTCACCTTAACCCTAACCCTCAACCATCCACTCTCAACCTCACCCGAACTCACTCTCACCCTAACATTCTCCCGATTCCTAACCCTAACCCTAATCCTAAACCTAACCCTCACCCTCAAACTCACCCTAAACCTAACCCTAACCCTAACCCTCACCCTCACCCTCATCCTAACCATCACACTCACCCTAAAACTCACCCTAACCCTAAACCTACCCCTCTCCCTAACCCTAACCCTAACCCTCAACCTAACCCAACCCTACCCCTAACCCTTACCCTCACACTAAAACTAAACCTCACGATAACCCTCACCCTAACCCTAATCCTCACCCACACCCTAACCCTCACCCTCACCCTCAACCTCACCATCACCCGAACCCTCATCCTCACCCTAACCCTCAACCTCACCCTAAACATCACCCAAAACCTAACCCTCACCCTAATCCTAACCTGAACCCTAACCCTCAACCTAACCCTCACCCTAACCCTTACCCTCACCCTATCCCTAAACATAACCCTAAACATAATCCTCACACTAACCATAACACTCACTCTAACGATAATCCAAACCCTAATCCCTAAACTTCACCCTCACCCTGACCCTCACCCTCAGCCTAACCCTAACCCTAAAACTATTACTAATTCTAACTCTCACCCTCAACCTCACCCTAAACCTAACCCTAAAACTCAGCCTCACCCTGACCCTCTCCCTAACCCTTACCCTCACCCTTACACTAACCATCAACATCACCCTAAACATCACCCTAAACCTAAGCCTCAGCCTAACCCCAACCCTAACCCTCACTGTAAAGATAACCCTCACCCTAAACCTCTCCCTAACCATAACGCCAACCCTAAACCTCACCCTCACCCTAAACCTTATTCTCACACTAACCCTAACCCTCACCCTAACACTTAAACTAACTCTAACCCTCACCCTTAATGTAACCCTCACCCTAACACTATCCCTCACACTAAACTTAACCCTAATACTCACCCTCACCCTCACCCTAACCCTCACCCCAATACCAACCCTAGGCCTAACCATAATCCTTACTCTAATCCTAATCCTAACTCTCACTCTCAACCTAACCCTAACACTAATCCTATCCCTCACCCTAACCCTAAAACTCACATTCACCCTAACCCTCACCCTAACCCTTACATTCAACCTAATCCTATCCCTAACTATAAACCGAAACATAACTCTCACCCGAACACACAAATTCACCCTAATCCTCACACTCACACCAAAAATCACTATAAACCTAACCCTCACCCTCACCTTAACCCTAACAATAACCCTCACCCTAACCTAACCCTCATCCTAACTCCAACCATAACCTAATGCTAACCCTAAACCTCACCCTCACCCTAACCTTCAACCTAACCCTTACCCTCACCGTAACCCTAACACTCACCCTCAACCTGACCCTCACCCTAACCCTAATGCTAACACTCATCCTAACTTTAACCCTAATCCTAAACCTCACACTCATCCTAATTCTCACCCTGAAATTTACCCTCACCCTAATCCTTATCCTAACCCTAAAACTAACCCTCACACTCACCCTAACCCTAACCCTAACCCTCAACCGAACCCTCATCATAACCCTAATCCTAACCCTAAACCACTCCATCACCATGCCCTATCCCTAACCATAACACTAACCGTAAACCACACTGTCACCCTCCCCATCACCCTCAGCCTTACCCTAATCCTAACCCTAATCCTAACCCTGACCCTCACCCTCACCCTAACTCTAATGCTAATCCTAACCCTAACACTCACCCACACCCTCACCCTAACCTTAACCCTATCCCTATCCCTCACTGTATCCCTAAATCTCACCCTATACCTCACCCTCACCCTAACCCTAAACCAAATCCTAACACTCACCCTAACCCTCAACCTAAACCTAACACTAACCCTAACCCTCATTCTCACCCTAAACCTCATCCTAACCCTTAATCTCACCATAACCCTAACCCTAACCCTAACCCTCACCCACACGGTAATACTCAACCTCACCCTCACCCTCACACTCACCCTAACACGCTCCCTAACACTAACCCTAAACCTAATCCTAAACCTAACCCTCACCCTCAATCTCACCCTACCTCTAACCCTAACCCTCACCCTAACCCTCACCCTCACCCTCACCCTAAACCTCAGACTCACCCTAAAACTCACCCTAACCCTAAACCTACCCCTCTCCCTAACCCGAATCCTAACCCTCAACCTAACCATAACCCTACCCCTAACCCTCTCCCTCACACTAAACCTAAATCTAATGCTAACCCTCACCCTAACCCTAATCCTCACCCACACCCTAACCCTCATCCTCAAGCGAACTGACACCCTTACCTGAACACTCATCCTCACCCTAACCCTCAATCTTACCTTAAACATCACCCAAACCCTAACCCTCACCCTAACCCTAACCCTAAACCTATCCCTCACTCCAAAACTCACCCTAACCCTTACCCTCACACTCTCCCTAATCGTAACCCTAACCAAACACTCACACTAACCCTAACACTCACTCTAACTCTAATCCTAACCCTAACCCTAACCTTCACCCTCACCCTCACCCTCACCCTCAGCCTAACCCTAACCGTAACACTATAACTAATTCTAACTCTCACCCTCAGCCTCACCCTAAACCTAATCCTAACCCACACCCTCACCCCTACCCTCACCCTAACCCTCACCCTCACCCTCACACTAACCATCAACCTCACCCTAAACATCACCCTAACCCTACCCCTCACCCTAAACTTAACCTTAACCCTCACCAGAACGCTAACCCTCACCCTAACCCTCACCCTATATGTTATACTCACACTAACCCTATACCGAAGCCTAACCCTCACACTAACCATAACCCAAAACCCAACCCTATACCGACACCTCACCCTAATTCTCAATCTAACCCTAAACCTAACCCTAACCCTCACCCTAATCCTAACTCTAAACTTAACCCAGACCCTCACCCTAACCCGCACCGTCACCCTAACGCGCACCATAAACCTAACCCTCAACCACACCAAAACCCTCACCCTCACCCGAACCTAACCCTCACACGAACACTCACGCTTACCCTAACCCTCAACCTCACAATAAATATCACCCTAACCCTAACTCTCACCCTAACCCTAACTCTCACCCTAACCCTAACCCTAACCCTTATCCTAAACCTAACCATCAAACTAAAAATAACCCTCACCCTGACCCTCACCCTAACCCTCAAACTAATCCTAATCCTCACCCTAACCCTTACCCTAAACCTAATGCTAACCCTCACCCTCACCCTCACCCTAACCATAACCCTCATCGTAACCCTAAGTGTCAACCTAATGCTAAACCAAAACCTCACCCTCACACTAACCCTCACCCTAACCCTTACCCTCAACCTAACCCTAACCCTTACCCTCACACTAAATCTAAAACTCACCCTAACCCTAACCCTAACCATCACAATAAACCTAACCCTCATTCTTACCCTAACCCTACCCTCAGCCTAACCCTAACCCTAAACCTAACCCTAACCCTAATCCTCACCCTATTCCTAACCTTAACCCTAACACTCACCCAACCCCTCACCCTCACCCTAACCCTCATTCTAACCCTAACCCTCACCCTCACCCTAACCCTCACCCTAACCCTTACCCTCATCCTAACCCTAAACCTCACTCTCACCCTAACACTCACCCTAACCTTTACCTACAACCTAAACCTCACCCTAAGCCTAACACTAAACCTAAACCTCATCCTAACCCTAAACATAAGCCTAACCCTAACCCTCACCCTAACCCTCATCCTAACCTAACCCTCACCCTAACCTTTACCCTCAACCTAACCCAAACCCTAACCCTAAACTTAACACTCACACTAACCCTAATCCTAATCCTCAGCGTAACCCTTATCCTAACGCTAAACCTAAACCTGACCCTCAAACTAACACAAACCCTAAACCTAACGCTAACCCTCACAATAACCCTAACCCTAACCCTCAGCCTAACCCTCACCCTCACCCTCACCCTAACCCTAAACCTCACCCTCACCCTTACCCTAACCCTAACCCTAAACCTAACCCTCACCCTAACCCTAACCCTAACCTTCAACCTAATGCTAATCCTACCCCTAACCCTCACCCTCCCACTAAAACTAACCCTAACCCTAACACTCATCCTAAACCTAATACTCACCCACACCCTACCCCTCTTCCTCACCCGAACCTGCACCCTTCCCCGAACACACATCCTTACCCTAACTCTCACCCTCACCTTAAACATCACCCAAACACTAACCCTTACCCTAAACCGAACCCTAACCATCACCCTAACCATAACCCTCAACCTAACACTCAACTTCACGCTAATCCTCACCATAACCCTAAACCTTAGCTAAGAGTGCTTCACCCTAAACCTCACACTATCCTTCACCCTCACCCTAGCCCTCAGCGTAAACCTATCCCTAACCCCAACCTTCACCCTCACCCTTGAACTCACCCTAATCCTTACCCTCACGCTAACCCTAACACTAACACTAATCTTAATACTCACACTAACCGTAATCCTCACCCTAACCCTAAACCGAAACCGAAACCTAAACTTCATGCTCACCCTGACCTTACCCTCAGCCTAACCCTAACCATAAACTTATTCCTAATCCTAACCCTCACATGCACCCTCACCCTAAACCTAACCCTAACACTAACAATCACCCTCACCCTCACCCTCACCGAATGCTCACCCTCACCGTAAGCCTAACCCTAACCCTCACCCTAACCCTAACCTCAGCTTAACCCTCACTCTCAACCTAATCTTCACACAAACCCTATCCCTGAGGTAAATGAAACCCTCACACCCTAACACTAAACCTCAACCTCATCCTAACCCTCACCCTTACCCTAACCCTAACCCTTAACCTCAACCTAACCCTCCCCCACCACCTCAGACTAAAACTAACTCTAACCATAACCCTAACCCTAACCCTCACCATCACCCAAACCTTCACCCTAACACTTACCCTCACACTTACCCTAACCCTAACCCTAACCCTCATCCTCACCCTAATATTAACCCTAACACTAACCCTAACCCTCACCCTAGTCCTAATCCTAACACTAACCCTAACCCTCACCCTCACCCTAACCCTAACCTTAACCCTCACCCTCACCATCACCCTCACCCTAAGCCTAAGCCTAATCCTAAAACTCACCCTCACCGTAACCCTCACCCTAAACCTTACACTCATCCTAACCCTAACCCTAACCTTCACCCTCACCCTAACCCTAACCCTAACAGTAACCCTCACGCTCAATCTAATCCTCACCCTCACCCTAAACCTAACCCTCCCCATCACCCTAACCCTAAACCTAACCATAACCCTAACCCTCACCGTAACCCACACTCTAAACCTAACGATAACCTTAAACCTCACCCTCAACCTAACCCTCAACCTAAACCTTATCCTCACACTAACCCTACCTCTAACCCTAAACCTTACCCTCACACTAACCCTAACCCTCACCCTAACCCTCACCCTACCTCTTACCCTAACCCTAACCCTTTCCCTAAAGCTAACCCTAACAGTAACCCTCACCCTCATACGCTAAACCTCACGCTAACAGTAAACCTACCCCTCACCCTAACCCTAAACCTCAACCTAACTGTCACCCTCCCCTAATCCTCGCCCTAAGCCTAACCCTGACCCTTACATAAACGAAACCCTCACCCCCACCCTGACCCTCAACCTAAACCCCACCCTAACCCTTACCATCAAACTAAACCTAATCCTAAACACTCACCCTAACCCTAAACCTCACTCTAAAGCTAAACCTACCGCTCACCCTACCCCTCACCCTAACACTCACCCTAAACCTAACTGTCACCCTAAACCTAACCCTAACCCTCACCCTCACCCTAACACTCACCGCCACCCTAACAATCAACCTAACCCTAACCCTCACCCACACCCTAACCATAAAACTCATCCGAACACTAACCCTCACCCTAACACTAAACCTCACGCTAAATATCACCCTAACCCTAACCCTCAACCAAATCCTCACCCTAACCCTAACACTTACACTAACCATCAATCGCAACATAATTCTCACCCTAAAAATTACCCTAACCCTTACCTAACCCAAGCTTTTACCCTCAACCTCACCCTAACCCTCACCCTCACCCGAGCCCTAACCGTAAACCTAAACCTAACCATATCCCTAACGCTAATACTATCCCTTATCATCACCCTAAACTTCACAATCACCCTAACAATAACACTCACCCTAACAGTCACCCTATCCCTAACGCTAACCCTAACCCTCACTCTCACCTGACCCTCACCCTATCCCTATCCCTACACCTCACCTTAACTCTCACCCTAACCCTAAACCTAACCATCACCCTTAAGCTAACACTCAATATCACCCTAACCCGCACCCTAACCCTCACCCTCAACTGAACATTCACCCTCAACCTAAGACTCCCCCTCAACCTAACACTCACCCTCACAAAAAATATAACCCTAACACTTCCCCTCAGCCTAACCCTAACCCTCAACCTAACCCTAACCCTCATCCCGACCTTCACCCTAAACCTAACCCTAACCCTAACACTCACCCTAACCCTAACCCTCACACTAAACCTAACCCTAACACTCACCCTCACTCTCAACCTAACCCTAAACCTAATCCTAAATCTAACACTAACCTTAACCCTCAGCTTAACCCTAAACTTGACCATAACCCTTACCCTCACCATAACCCTAACCCTAACCCTAAACCTACTCCTCAGCCTAACCCTCACCCCAAAACTAAACCTGAGCCAAAGCCTAACCCTAACAATCATCCTAACCCTAACCCTCCATGTAACCCTTAAACTCACACTAATACTAACCATAACCCTCACCCTCACCAACACCCTCACCCTCACCCTAACCCTCATCCTAACACTCACCCTCACCCTCACCCTCACCCTAACCCTAACCCTAACCCTAAACCTAACCCTAACCGACACCCTCACCCTAATTCACACCCTGAACCTGACCCTAAAACTTACTTAACCAAAAACCACACCCTCACCCTCACCGTCACCCTATACCTCACCCTAACCCTAGCCCTCACCCTAACACTAAACCTCAACCTAAGCCTAACCCGAAACCTAACACTCACCCTAACCCTAACCCTCACCCTAACCCTAATGCTAACCCTACCCATCACTCTAACCCTCATCCTAACCCTATCGCTATCCCTATACCTTTCCCTAAGGCTAACCCTAACATTAACCCTCACCGTCATATTAACATCACCCTAACGCTAACCCTCACCCTAAACATAACACTAACCCTCACCCTAGCCCTAACCCCAACCTGACCCTCACAATCCCCTAAACCTCACCCTAACCCTAACCCTACCCCTCACCCTAAACCTAACCCTAAGGCTTACCTAACCGAAAACTTCACTCTCACCCTCACCCTCAACCTAACACTCACCATCACCCTAGCCCTCACCCTAACTCTAACCCTACCCCTCACCCTAACCCTCAACCTAACCGTCACCCTAACCCTACCCCTCACACTAACCCTCAGCCTAAACCTCACCATAACACTAACCCTCACCCTAAACGTAACCATAACCCTCAACCTCACCCTAAACCTCACAGTCACACTAACACTAAACCAAACCTAACCCTCACCCACACCCTAACCCTCACCCTCACCCAAACCCTAACCCTCACCCTAACCCTAAACCTCACCCTAAACATCACCCTAATCCTAACCCTCACACAAATCCCAACCCTAACCCTCACCCTAACCCTAACACTCACACTAACCCTTAATCTCAACCTAATCCTCACCCTAAAAATAACCCTAAACCTTACCTAAGAGAAACCCTCACTCTCACACTCACCCGAACCCTCACTCTCACCCTAACACTCACCCTATCCCCAACGCTAACCCTAACCCTCACCCTAACCCTATCCCTACACCTCACCGTAACTCTCACCCTAACCCTAACCCTAAACCTCACCATAACCCTAACCCTAAATCTAACCCTCACCCTCACCCTAACACTCACCTTCACCCTAACCCTCACCCTCACTATACACATCACCCTAACCCTAACACTCAGCCTAACTCTAACCCTCACCCTAACCCTAAACCTTATCCTAACATTAACCCTCACCTTCACCCTCACAATCACGCCATACCCTACCCTATCCCTAACCCTCACCCTAACCCTCATCCTAACTCTCACCCTCACACTAACTCTAATGCTAACCCTACCTCTCACCCTCAACCTAACCCTGACCCTAATCCTCACCCTAACCCTTACCCTCACCATAATCCTAACCCTAATTCTAACCCTAATCCTCACCCTAACCCTAACCCTCGCCCACACCCTAACCCTCAGCAACACCCGAACCCTCATCCTCACCCTAACACTCACACTAACCCTAACCCTAACCCTAATCCTATACCTAACCCTCACACCAAACATCACCCTAACCCTAAACCTCACCCTAACCTGTACCCTAATTCTAACCCTCACCCTAACCCTAACCCTCACCGTAATCCTAACCCCCATATTAACACTAACCCTAAACCTCACCCTCACCCTCACCCTAACTCTCATCCTAACACTAACCTTCATCCTCTCCCTCACACTCAACATAACCCTAAACCTAACCCTAACTCTAATAGTCACTCTAAACCTAGCCCTAACCCTTACCTAACCAAAAACTTCACACTAACCATTACCCTCACCCTAAACCTCACCCTCACCCTAGCACTTACCCTAACCCTTACCCTAATTCTAACTCACACCCTAACCCTAACCCTCACATTAACGCAAACCCTAACACTCATCCTAACCCTAATCCTAAACCTAATTCTAACCCTAAGCATCACACTCACCCTAACCCTCACCCTAACACCGTCACCCTAACCCTAACCCAAACCCTCACACTAAACCTAAACCTCAACCTTAACCTAACCCTACCCCTCAGCCTATCTCTCCCCCTAAACCTAAACTTAACCCAAATCCTCACCCTATCCTTAGCCTTAAACCAAAACCTCACCTTATCCCTCACTCTTAACCTTCACCCTTGCCCTTACCCTCACCCAAACCCTAACACACACTCTCACCCTAACCCTCACACTAATACCCAAAACATAACACGCACCCTAAATCTAACCATAAACCTAACCTTCACCCTAACCCTCAATCTAACACTTAGCCTCACCCTCACCCCAATCCTCACCCTAACCTTTACACTCACCCTAACACTTACCCTAACCCTAAACCTAAACTTCACAATAATCCTAACTCTAACTCTCTGCCTAACCCTTATCATAACCCTAAACCTAACCCTAACACTCACCCTAAACCTAATCCTACCCCTACCCCTAGCCCTCACAATAACCTAACCATAAACATCAGTCTAAACCTCACTCTAACCCTAATCCTAACCCTTACCCTAACCTTAACCATAACCTTCAACCTCCACTTCCCCCTCAGCCTTACCCTAACCCTAACCCTAATCCTATCCCTAACACTCCACCCCACTCTCACACTAACCCTAAACCTAATCCTAACGCTAAACCTAGCCCTCACCCTCACCCTCAGCCTAAACTTAACCCTAATCCTAACCCTAACACTCACACTCACCCTCACTCTCACCCTCACCCTAAGCCTAAACCTAACCCTAACTTTCACCCTCATCCTCACCTTCAGCCTAACTCTCAACTTCATCCTCACCCTAACAATAACCCTAAACCTAATCCTCACCCTCACCCTCACACTAACCCTAAACCTAACCCTAAACCTCACCATAAACCTAAGGCTAAATCTAAACCTCCCCCTCACCCTAACACTCACCGTAACCCTAACCCTCACCCTAAGCCTAACCCTCAACCACACCCTAACCATCACACTCACCCGAACCCTCACCCTCACCCTAACATTCACCCTCATCCTAACACTCAGCCTCACAATATACATCACCCTAACCCAAACACTCAGCCTAAGCCTAACCCTCACCCTAACCCTAAAGCTAATCCTAACATTAACCCTCACCCTAACACTAACCCTAACCTAACCCTCACCCTCACCCTCACACTAACCCTAAACCTAACCCTAGTCTTCACCCTAACCCTAACCCTGACCCTAAACCTAACCCTCAAACTAACCCTCACCTTAAACCTAACGGTAACCCTAACCCTCACACTAACCCTAACCCTCAGCATAACACTAAACCTAACCTCACCCCCACTCTCACCCTCACCCTAAACCTAACACTACCCCTAACTCTAACCCTAACCCTAACCCATACACTAACACTAAAGCTAACCCTACAACTCACCCTACCAACAATCCTAAACATAATTCTCTAGCCCAAACCCTCACCCTAACGCTAACCCTAACCATCACCCATACCTAACACTAACCCTCAGGCGAACCCTCACCCTCACACTAACCCTAAACCTAAACCTTATCCTCACACTAACCCTCACCCTAACCCTCACTCTCACCCTAACCCTAACCCGAAACTTAACCCTCACATTAATCCTCACCCTAACCCTAATGCTATCCCTAAACCTCACCCTCACCACAAGCCTCAACCTAACCCTTACCCTCAACATGACCCTAACGCTAACCCTAACCCTAACCCTGACACTAACCCTAACCCTCACACTAACCATAACCCTACCTCTCACCCTAACCCTCAACCTCACCCTAACCTTAACCTTAACCCTAACCCTCCCCCTAACTATAACCTTAACCCTCACCCTAACCCTAACCCTGACACTAAACCTCACATTCAACCTAATCCTCACCCTAAAAATAACCCTAGATCTTACGTAACCGAAACCCTCAACTTCACCCTCATTCTCACCCTAACCCTCAAACTCACCCTAGCCCTCACTTTAACCCTAAACTTAACCCTAACCCTTATCTTCACCCTCACCCTCACCGTCACCTTCAGCCTAACAGTAACCCTAACCCTAATTCTAAACCTTCCCCTAAACCTAACCTTCACCCAAATCCTAACCCTAACCTTCATCCTCACCCCCAAATTCACATTCAGCCTTATAATTACCCTAAACCAAACCGTAACTCTTAACATTACCCTCACCCTCACACTCACCCTAAACCTCACCCTCACCATAGCCCTTACCCTAAACCTAAACCTCACCCTAACCCTAATATTAAACCTCACTCTTACCCTAACCCTAAGCCTAAACCTAACTCTAACAATAACCCTAACCCTAACACTATTCCTGACCATAATCCTCACCCTAACCCTAACCCTAAACCTAAAACTCATCCTAACCCTAATCATAACAGTAACTCTCTCACTCACTGTCACCATTACCCAAACCCTGACCCTCAACCTCACCCTCACCCTAACCCTCACACTAGCCCTAAGCCTTACCCTAAGCCTAACCCTCACCCTCGCCCTCACACTCAACCTAACCCTTAACCAAACCCTAATTCTAAACCTAACCCTCACCCTCACTGTCGCCTTAACCCTAACAATAACCCTCACCATCACCCTTACCCTCACCCTAAACCTAAACCTAACCTTAACCCTACCCCTCACCCTAAACTTCACCCTAACCCTAACCTTATCCCACACCCTGAACCTCACCCTAATCTGAACCCTAACCCTCACCCTAGCCCTCACCCTCACCCTAAACATAAGCCTCACCCTCACCCTAACCCGCATCCTCACCCTCAATATCAGCCTAACCCACACCCTAAACCTAACCCTAACCCATAACATAACCCTCTACCTCACCCCAACCCAAACCCTCACCTGAACCCTCACCCTCACAATAACCCTCAGGCTCACTAAACATCACCCTAACCCTAACCCTAACCCTCATTCTAACCCTAACCCTAACACTAACACTAAACCTAACCCAAACCCTTACCTAAACGAAAACCTCACCCTCACACTCACACTCACCCTAACCTTCACGCTCACCGTAGCCCTCACCCTAAACCTAAAACTCACCCTAACCCTAATCCTAACCCTCACCCTAACCCTAACCCTAACCCTCACCCTCAACCTCACCCTAGGTCTAACCCAAACCGTAACCCTAACCCTCAACCTAACCCTCAACCTCAACCTAACCCTAAACCTAACACAAACTCTCATCCTCACAATAACGCTTTTAACACTAACCCTCAACCTCAACCTCACCCTCAATCTCATCCTAACCCTTACCCTAACCATAAACCCAACCCTAACCATCACCCTCACTCTAACACTAAATCTAACCCCAACATTCACCGTCAAGCAAACTATCACACTCACCCTCACTCTAAACCTCACACTCAATCTCACCCTCACCCTAATCCTCACTGTTACCCTAAGCATCACCCTAAATCTAACCCTCAACAGAAACCTAACCCTTACACTAACCCTAACCCTAAACCTAACCCTAACCCTAACCCTAACCCTAACCCTCACCTCACCCTCACTCTAACCCTAACACTAAACTTAACCATCACTCTAACCTTAACACTTACCCTAACCCTAACTCTAACCATCACACTAACCCGCACCTTAAACTTATCCTCACACTAACCCTAACCCTAACGCTCAACCTCAACCTCACCCTAACCGTAACCTTAAACCTAAACCTCACCCTAACTCTAAACCTTAAACTAACCCTAACCATAACCCACACACTAACTCGCACCCTAAACGCAACCCTAACCCTCACTTTCACCCTCACCTTCAACCTAAACCTAACCCTGAACCAAACCCTCACCCTAACCCTAAAACTTACCCTAATCCTAACCCTACGCCTAAACCTAAACCTCACCCTCACCCTAACCCGAATCCTAACCGTAAACCTAACCCTAACCCTAATCCTCACCCTAACACTAACCCTATCCCTCACACTATACCAAACCCTAACCCTCACCCTAACCGTAACCCTCACCCAAACCCTAACCCTAACCACACCCTAGCACTAAACCTTACCCTAACCCTAACCCTAACCCTAACCCTAACCCTCAACCTCACCCTCACCCGAACGCTAACCCTAACAATAACCCTCACCCTACCCAAAACCCTAATCCTAACACTAACCCTCACCATCATCACACTCACCATCACTCTCACCCTCAAACTCACTTTCAACCTAACCCTCAAACTACTCCTAACCCTCCCCCTAAACCCAACCCTAACCCCCACCCTCACCCTCACCCTCAGCCTAACCCTAAACCTAACCCTAATCCTAACCCTAACCCTCATCCTCAACCTAAAAATAACCCTCAACCTCGCCATCACCCTCACACTCACCCTAACCCTCACCCTTAACCTCACCCTCACCCTAATATTCAACCTCACCCTAACCCTAACGCTCACCCTAACTCTTACCCTTACCCTAACCCTCACCCTAAACCTAAATCTCAACCTAACCCTAAACCTTACCCTAGACCCTCACCCTCAACCTAACACTAAGCTTAACCCTAACTCTCACCCAAACCCTAACCCTTAACCTAACCATAATCCTAAACCTCACCCTAACCCGCAACTTAACCCTAACCCTAACACTAAAACTCAGCCTAAACCTAACGCTAACCATAACCCTCACCCTCACCCTAACGCTCACCCTAACCCTTATCATCACACTAACCCTAACCCTAAACCTAACCCTTACCCTCACCATCACCCTAAACCTAACCCTAACCCTAATCTTCACCCTAACCCTAATAGTTACCCTAACCCTAACCCTAAACTCACACTAACCCTCACCCTAACACTAAACCTAATCCTAAACGTCAACCTCACCCGCACCCTAACCCTAAACCTAACCGTCACACTAACCCAAACCCTTACCCTCACCATAACCGTAAACCTCACTCTTAAAATAAGCCTAACCCTAATCCTCACACTAGTCCTCACCCTAACCCTAACTCTTATCATAACCCTAACCCTAACCCTCACCCTAACACTAACTCTAACCCTCACCCTAAAGCTAAACCTTACCCTAACTATAACCCTAACCCTAAACCTAACCCTACCCCTCACCCTCACCCTAAACCTAACCATAACTCTCACACTCACCCTGACCTTAATCCGAAACCTAATCCACACCCTCACTGTCACCCTCACCTTAACCCTCACCTTCAACCTCACCTTCACCATAACCCTCAAACTAACCCTAACCCTCACCCTCACCCTCAACCTAACCCTCACCCTCAACCTCACCCTAACCCTAATCCTAACCCTAAAGCTCACCCTAACCATCACCATCACCCTGAACGGAACCCTCACCATCACTCTCACACTCACCCTCACCTTAACCCTCACTCTCACCCTAAACCTAATGATAAACCTTACCCTCACGTTCATCATAAAACTCACCCTAAGATTTTATCCTCATACTAACCCTAACTCAACCCCTAAGGCTAACCGTCACACTATCCCTAAGCCTCTCCCTAACCCTAATCCTAACCCTCAACCTCACTGTCACCCTAAACCTAACCCTAACCCTCACCCTCACCCTAAACCTCTACTTAACCTTAAACCTAACCCTAACCCTAACACTCACCCTAACCCTAACCCTGACCCTGACCCTCAGCCTCACCCTCACCTTAACCCTCACCCTCACCCTAACCCTAAACCTAACCCTAACCCTCAGCCTAACCCTAAACCTAAAATTAACCCTCAGCCTAACCCTAACCCTTACCCTAATCCTACTCCAAACCCTCAGACTCACCCCAAAACTAACCATAACCCTAACCCTCACCCTAACCCTAATGCTAACCCTAACACTCACCCTCACCCTAAACCTCACCCTAACCCTTATCCTCACACTAACCCTAACCAAAACCCTAACCCTCACCCTCACCCCCACTCTAACCCTAACACTAACCTTAATCCTCTAAACTTAACACTTACCCTAACCCTAAACCTAACCCTCACACTAACCCGCACCCTAAAACTTATCCTCACACTAACCCTAAACCTAACGCTCAAACTCAAACTCACCCTAACAATAACATTAAACCTTACCCTCCCCCTAACCCTAACCCTTACACTAAACCTAACCATAACCCTCACACTAACTCTCACCCATAACCGTAACCCTAACCCTAACCCACACCTTCACCCTCACCCTCAACCTAAACCTAACACTGAACCAAACCCTCACCCAAACAATAAACCTTACCCTAACCCTAACCCTACCCCTCACCCTAAAACTCACCCTCACCCTAACCCTAAACCTAACCCTAAACCTAACCCTAACCCTAATCCTCACCCTAACACTAACCTTATCCCTCACCCTATACCCAAGCCTAAACCTCAACCTAAAACTAACCCTAACCATAACCCTCACCCTAACCCTAACCCTAACCCTCATCCTAACCCTAATCCTTACCATAAACCTAACACTAACCCTAACCCTCACCATAAACCTCACTCTATTTTTTGTTTAAATTTAGTCGTTTAAGGATTCAGGTAAGCCTCACTCTAAGCCTAACCCTAAACCTAACCCTCACACTAACACTAACACTAACTCTCACCCTAACCCTAACTCTTATCCTAACCCTAATCCTAACCCACACCCTAACCCTAATTCTAACCCTCACCCTAATGCTAACCCTTACCCTAACCCTAACCCTAAACCTAACCCTCAACCTCACCCTCACCCTAAACTTAACCATAACTCTCACACTCACCCTGACCCTCATCCTAACCCTAACCCAAACCCTCATTGTCACCCTCACCCTAACCATCACCGTCAACCTCAACTTCACCATAACCCTCAAACTAATCCTAACCCTCACACTCACCCTAACCCTAACCCTCACCCTCACTTCACCCTAACCCTAAACCTAACCCTAATCCCCACGCTAACCCTCACCCTCACCCTGAACCGAACCCTCACCATAACGCTGGCCCTCACCCTCAACATCACACTCACCCTAACCCTAACCTTAACCCTAAACCTCAAGCTAAACCTAAGGATAAAGCTTACCCTCACGTTCACCATAAAACTCACCCTAAGCGTTTATCCTCACAATAACCCTAACTCTAACCCTAATGCTAACCATCACACTACCCCTAACCCTCTCCTTAACCCTAATCCTACCCCTCAACCTCACTGTCACCCTAAATCTAACCCTAACCATGACCCTTACCCTAAACCTCTCCCTAACCCTAAACCTAAACCTAAACCTAACCCTCACCCTAACCCTAACCCTAACCCTCACACTCACCCTCACTCTAACCCTAACACTAACCCTAACCCTCAGCCTAACCCTAACCCTTACCCTCACCCTAATCCGAACCCTCAGCCTCACCCTAACACTAACCCTAACCCTCACCCTCACCCTAAACCTCACCCTAACCCTTATCCTCACACTAACCCTAACCCAAACCCTCACCCTCACTTTAACCAAAACACTAAACTTAATTCTCACTCTAACCTTAACACTTCCCCTAACCCTAACCCTAACCCTCACACTATCCCGCACCCTAACCCTTATCCTCACACTAACCCTAACCCTAACGCTCAACCTCAACCTCACCTTAACCCTAAACTTAAACCTAAACCGCAACCTAACCCTAACCCTCACACTAACCCTAACCATAACCCTCACACTAACTCTCACCCTAACTGTAACCCTAATGATAAACCTCACCTTCACCCTCACCCTCAACCTAAACCTAACACTGAACCAAACCCTCACCCTAACGCTAAACTTTACCCTATCCCTAACTCTACACCTCACCCTAAATGTCACCCTAACCTTAACCCTAACCCTAACACTAAACCTAACCCTAACCCTAATCCTCACCCTAACACTAACCCTATCCCTCACCCTATACCAAACCCTATCCCTCACCCTAAACCTAACCCTAACCTAACCCTCACCCTAAAATTAACCCTAACCCTAACCCTAACCCTAACCCTCACCCTAACCCTCACCTTAAACCTAACGATAAAAATTACCCTCACGTTCACCATAAAACTTACCCTAAGCTTTTATCCTCATACTAACCCTAACTCTACCCCTAACGGTAACCGTCACAATAACCCTAACCCTCTCCCTAACCCTAATCCTACCCCTCAACCTCACTGTCACCCTAAACCTAACCCCAACCCTAACCCTAAACCTAACCCTAATCCTCACCCTCAACCTAACCCTCACCGTCACCCTAAACCTCATCATAAACCTAACCCTAAACCAGACCCTAACCCTCACCCTCAGCCTCACACTAACCGTCACCCTCACCCTAACCCTCAGCCTCACCCTAAACATCACCTTAATCTTAACCCACAATCTAACCCTAATCCTAACCCTCACCCTAACCCTAACACTGAAACTAATCCTCACCCTCAACCTAATCCTCACCCTAACCCTAACCCTAATCCTTACCTAAATGAAAACCTCACCCCCACCCTCACACTCCCCCTAACCCACACCCTCACCGTAGCTCTAACCCTAAACCTAAACCTCACCATAACCCTAAACCTAAACCTCACCCTCACCCTCACCCGCACCGTAATCCTAAACCTAAATTTATCCCTCAATCTAAACCTACCTCTTACCCTAACCCTAACACTAACCCTCACACTAAACCTAACCCAAACCCTCACCCTCACCCTCACCCTAACCCTAACCGTAACCCTCACCCTAACACTCTCCCTAACCCTAAGGATAAACCTTACCCTTATGCTCACTCTAAAACTGACCTAAGCTTAATCCTCATATTAACCCTAACTCTAACCCTAAAGCTAACCTTCACAGTAACCCTAACCCTCTCCCTAACCCTAATCCTACCCCCCAACCTAAACCTCACCCTAAACCTAACCCTAACCCTCACCCTCACCTTAACCCTAACCCTAACCCTCACCGTCACCCTAACCCTCACTGTCACCCTAACCCTCACCATAAACATAACCCTAAACCAAACCCTAACCCTCAACCTCACGCTCACCCTCACCTGACCTGTCACCTTGACCCTAACCCTCAGCCTAACCCTAAACATCACCCTAAACCTAACCCTCAATCTAACCATAACCCTAATCCTCAAACTAATCCTCACGCTAAACCTAACCCTAATACTTACCTAACTGAAAACCTCACCCTCACCCTCACATTCACCCTAACCCACACCCTCACCGTAGCCCTCACCGTAAACCTAAACCTCACCCTAACCCTAACCCTAAAACTCACCCTCACCCTCACGGTAACCCTAACCCTCACCCTAACCCTCAGCCTCACCTTAACCCTAACCCTCATCCTAAACGTCACCCTAATCCTAATCCTCACTCTAACCATAACCCTAACCCTTACCTAATGGAAACCCTCACCCTCACCCTCACACTCACCCTAACACTCACCATCACCGGAGCCCTCACCCTAAACCTAAACGTCACATTAAGCCTTACCCTCAACTTCACCCTAACCCTAAACCTAACACTAACCCTCACCCTAACCCTAACCCTAACCCTAACCACAAACATAACCCTCAACCTAACTCTCACCCTTACCCTAACCCTAACCCTAACCCTAAATCTCACCCTAACCTTAACCCTAAGCCAAAACCTCACCCTCACGCTCACCCTCACATTAACCCTAAACCTCACACTAACCCTCACACTAAACCTAACACTAACCCTAAACCTCACCCTCACCCTAACTCTCACCCTAACCTTTATCCTCACCCTAACCCTAACCCTCACCCTCACCATCACCCTAAAACTAACCCTCACCCTAAACCTAAACCTAACTCAAACCCTCAGCCTAACCCTAACACTTACCCTAACCCTAATCCTTACCTAAGTGAAAACCTCACCCTCACCCTCAAACTCACCCTAACCCACACCCTCACCGTAGCTGTAACCCTAAACCTAAACCTCACCATAACCCTAACCTCACCTTCACCCTCACCCTCACCCTAATCCTAACCCTAAATTTAACCCTCACTCTAAACCTAACTCTTACCCTAACCCTAACCCTAAACCTAACCCTCACCCTCACCCTCCCCCTCTCCATCACCCTCAACCTAACCCTCACCCTCAACCTAAGCCTAACGCTAACCCTAACCCTCACCCTAAACTTAACTCTGACCCTCACCATCACACTCAATCTAAGCCTTACCAAACACCTAAGCCTAATCCTAAACCTAACCCTCACCTTCACCCTCACCCTAAACCTCAACCTGACACTAACCTTAACCATAACCCTAACCCTAACCCTAAACCTAACCCTCACTGTCACCGTCACCCTCACCGTCACCATAACACTCACCCTCAACCTCATCCTCACCCTAAAACTCACCCTCACCCTAAGCAGTACTCTCACCCTAACCCTCTCCCTAACCCTAACTATAACCCTCATTCCAACCCTAACACTCGCCCTAACCCTCACCCTAACCCTAACCATAATACTTAACCTCACCCTCACCCTAAACCTAACCCTAAACTTTAACCTCACAATAAACCTTACCCTAACCCTAACCCTCACACTCACCCAAACCCTCACCCTCATCCTCAACCTAACCCTAATCCTCACCCTCAACCTAACCCTAACCCTCATCCTCACTCTAACTCTCACTGTCACCCTAACCCTCAACCTAATCCTAACCCTAATCCAGAAACTAACCGTCACACTCACCCCAAACCTCCCCCGAACCGAACCCTCAATCTCACCCCAACCTTCAGACTCAACCTAAACATCACAGTAACCCTAACCCTCACTCTAACCCTAACCCTAACCCTCACCTATCCCTCAACCTAAACCTCACCCTCACCCTAATCCTCACCCTAACCCAAAACCATAACCCTTACCTAACCAATACACTCAACCTCACCCTCACTCTCAACCTAACCCTCACCCTAACCATAACCCTAACACTGACTCTCACCCTCACCCTCACAGTAACCCTAATGCTAACACTTACCCTCACCCTAACCCTCACCTTAACCCTAACCCTCCCTAACCTTAACGCTAACCCTAACCCTTACCCTCACCCTAAGCCTCACTCTAACCCTTACCCTCAACTTAACCACAACCCTAACCCTAACCCTCACTGTCACACTATCCCTCACTGTCACCCTAACCCTAAACCTCATCCACACCCGATCGCTGTACATCACCCGAACCTTAACATTCACCCTAACCTTCACCTATACTCTAACCCTTACTCTAAACCTAATGCTCACAAAAACAGTAATGCTAACCCTCACCCTAACACTAACCCTCACCTGCATCCTAATCCTCACCCTAACACTTACCTAACAGAAACCCTTAACCTCACCCTCACTCTCACCCAAAACTTCACCCTCACCCTAGCCCTCACACTAACCCTAACGCTAACCCTACCCCAAAACCTCACCCACACTCTCTCCCTCCTCCTCAGCCTAACCCTAACCCTGACCCTAACCCTAACGCTAACCCAAACTCTCACGCTAACCCTCACCCTAACCCGAACCCTAAACCCCACCCTCACCCTAAACCTCACCCTAACCCTTAAACTCAACAAAACCCTGTCCCTAACCCTAACCCTAATATGCACCCTAACGCTAACCCTCACCCAAACCCTAACACTCAACGTCACCCGAATCCTCAACCGAACCCTTACACTCACCTTAACCCTAACCCTAACCATGATATTATACCTATCCCTCACCCTAAACTTAAACCTAAACCTAACCCTAACCATCACCCTCACCCTAACATTCACCCTCACACTAAATATCACCCTAAACCTAACCCTAACCCTAACCCTGACCCTAACCCTAACCCTACCCCCCACCTGAACCCGAACCCTAACACTAACCATAACCCTAACCCTCACCCTCACCCTAAACCTGATCATCACCCTAACACTCAGACGAAACCTAACCCTCACCCTCACCCTAAACCTCATCGTCACCCTAACACTCAGCCGAAACCTAACCCTCACCCACAACCTAACCCTCACCCGAACCCGAACCCTCACACTCACCTTAACAAAACCCTAACCCTAACCTTCACCCTATCCCCTACCATAACACTCACCGTTACCCTAACCCTCAACCTCACATTCACACAAAACCTAATCCTCACCCTAACCCTTACCTAAACAAAACCCTCACCCTCACCCTCAATCTCACCCTCACACTATCCCTCAACATAACCCTAACCCTCACCCTAACCCTAACTCTAACCTTCAACCTCAAACTCACCCAAACCCTAACCCTAATCCTCACCCTCACCCTAACCCTAACCCTAACCCTAAACCCTAAATCTAAACCTAAATATCCCCCTCACCGTAACCCTAACCCTAACCCTAAACCCTAAATCTAAACCTAAATATCACCCTCACCGTAACCCTAACCCTCACGCTAATCAGTACCCTAAACTTAACACTCACACTAACCCTCTCCCTAAACCTAGCTCTCACCCTCACCCTCACCCTAACCCTAACTATGACCATAACACTCACCCTCACGCTAACCCTCACCCTAACCTGTAACCATACAGTAACCCTGTCTAACCCTAACCCTAACCCTCACACTAACACTAACCCTCATCCTAACCCTAAAACTACCCCTCACCCTAAACCTACCCCTAACACAAATCCTAACCCTAACCCTCACCCTAACCCTAACCCTTACCCTAACCCTAAACCCACCCGTCACCATAAGCCGAAACCTCACCCTAACCATAACCCTAACCCTCACCATAAACCTAACCCTAACCCTAAACCTCAATCTAACTCTAAGCCTAACACTCACCCTAACCCTATTCCTTACGCTAACCCTAACCCTAACCCTCAACCTAAAGCTAACCCTAACCTTCACCCTCACCCTCACCATCACCCTAACCCTAACACTAACCATAGCAATAATCCTAACTCTAACCCTCACCCTCACCGTCACCCTCACCCTAATCCTAACCCTCAAACTCACCTTCATCCTAACCCTCAAAGGAACCCTAACCCTCACCCTAACCCTAACTCAAACCCTTACCCTCACCCTCAACTTCAGCCTAACACTAAACCTAATCCTAATCCTAACCCTAACGCTCACATTCACCTTGAACCTAACCCTCACCCTCAACCTCACCCTCACCCTAACCCTCACCCTCACCCTAACCCTCACCCTCACCCTAACCCTCACCCTCACCCTAAGCTGTACTCCCATTCTAACCCTCACCCTAACCCTCACCCTAACCCTCACCATAACACGTACCCTCCCCCTCACCCTAACCCCCACCCTAAACTTTAAGCTCACACTAACCCTAACTGTAACCCTAACCCTAACCCTCACACTAACCCTAACCCTCACCCTAACACTAATCCTACCCCTCACCCAAATCCTCAGCCTAAACATAACCATAACCCTAACCCTCACCCCAACCCTAACCTTCACCTTATACCTCACCCTAACCCTAATCCTCACCCTAACCCTAACCCTAAGCCTTTCCTAACTAAAACCCTCACCCTCACCCTAACCGTCACCCGAACCCTCACCCTCACCCTAGCCCTCAACATAAAACTAACCTGAACCCTCACCCTCAGGCTCATCCTCACCTCCACTCTCAGCCTAACCCTAACCCTAATCCTCACCCTCACCCTAACCGTAACCCTCACCCCCAACCTAACCCTAACCCTCACCATCACGCTAACCCTCACTGTCACCCTAACCCTAACCCTAACCGACAAACTAACCGTCACCCTCAATCAAAACCTCACCCTAACCCTAACCCTAAATCTAACCCTAACCCTAACCCTCACACGAACACTAACCCTCAACCTAAACCTCACCCTCACCCTAATCCTCACCCTAACCCTAACCATAACCCTTACCTAAACGAAACCCTCACCCTCTCCCTCACTCTCACCCTAACCCTCACCCTCTCCCTAACGCTAAACCTCACCCTCACCCTCACCCTCACAGTAACCTTAACCCTAAACCTAACCCTCACCCTAACCCTAACCCTAACCCTCACCCTAACCCTCAACCTAACACTAACGCTAACCCTAACCCTTACACTCATCCTAACCCTCACCCTAACTATTACCCTCAACCTAACCCTAACCCTAACCCTAACTCTCACAGTCACCCTAACCCTCACTGTCACCCTGACCCTCATCCTTACGCTAAACTTTACCCACACCCGATCGCTCAACATCACCCGAACTCTAACACTCACCCTAATCCTCAGCCATACTTTAAACTTCACTCTAACCCTAACCCTCACCAAAACTGAAACTCTAACCCTCACCCTAATACTAACCCTCACACAAATCCTCACTCTAACAATAAGCCTAACCCTTACCTATCCGAAACCGTTACCCTCACCCTCACCCTCACCCAAAACTTCACCCTCACCCTAGCCCTCACACTAACCCTAAACCTAACCCTAAACCTAAACCTCACCCACACTCTCCCCCTCCCCCTCAGCCTAACCCTAACCGTGACCCTAACCCTAATGCTAACCCTCACCCTCACCCCAACCCTAACCCTAACCCTAACCCTAACAATAACCCTAACCCTAACCTTAAAACTAATCCTATCCCTAACCCTCATCCTAACCCTAAACCTAACGCTAAAACTCACCCTAACACCAATACTAACCCTAACTCTCACCCTAAACCTAACCCTCACCCTAACCCTAACCTTAACACTCACCCTAACCCTAAACCTCACCCTAAACCTATCACTAACCCTAACCCTCACCTTCAACTTAACCCTCACCCTAACCCTTATGCTCACACTATCCCTAACCCTAACCCTAAACCTCACACTAACCCTAACTCCGACCCGAACCCTAACCCTCCCCCTCACACTAACTCTGATCCTAACTGTCACCCTAATGCTAACCCTCACCATAACCCTAACCCTCCCCGTAACCCTCACCCTAACCCTCACCCTCACCCTAAACATAACCCTAACCCTAACCCTAAACCTCACCCTAACGCTAACCCTCATCCTAACCCTCACCCTCACCCTAATCCTCACCATAAACCTAACCCTATCTCTTACCTAACCGTAAACCTCACCCTCACCCTCACCTAACCCTCACCCTCACCCTAGCCTGCCATACCTACTCCAGTGGAGTCTGCTTAGCATGGAAAACCAGCTTTCAGACCTGAGAATGGGGCTTCAGAGATCCATCTCTGAGTATTGGGATTTCACCAAAGTCTACCTCGGAGAATAGAGCTTCTAAGAGGCCTACTCCTGGAAAGGCTGGCAAATCCCTGGGAAAAATGTGTTTCTGCCTTTCTTTTCCTCACTGTATAAGAGTGCCTATTAATCTTTTACTGTTTCTACTGCTCTTTGTACTTACTCATTGTCAACGTTCCCTTACTCAAAGCTCTTTCTTAAGAGTGTTGACGACTCCAATATATGATGAGTGTCTTAAAAATATGACTAACTCACCAGAGTTAAGTGCTACCCTGGAAGCCCTCTTATCGACGCTAGTAGACAAGTCATAAGCAAATAGTATTGGGGGTTTCACCAAGTCACTTCAGCAGAAGGAATTGTCTGTAAGAGATTTACAAGAAGCTGTAGGTGCGGCTAGAACAGAAAGAATGTATAGCAATTGCTGAGATAACTACTTGGGAGAAAGAACTTCCTGTTATTCTCTTTCATTTACTAAGAGCCTTTCTAGATCTAGGCCTCTATGACCTTACTATTAAAAAAGGAACAGGAAAAATCTTATGGGACAATTAAGGCCTCTATAGATGGTGACAAACATGGAAACCCATTATATTTCTTAGAGATAAGCCGGAAACAAGTGCCTTTCAGGTGACCAGCTGGTGACCACCCAGGAATGAAGCCCTGCAGCAAGATTGTGTAAACTTTTGCCCTTTCAGGCGACCAGCTGGTGACCATCCAAGAATGAAGCCCTGTAACAAGATTGTGTAACCTTTTGCCCTTTTCTTATGGAGACTTTTTGCTATAAAAGTTTGTTATCCTCTGCATTAAATCGCACTCAGCATCCACTCCTCGTGTGTGTGAGTTGTCTGTTTGTCATCTCCCCCCCCTATTCCAGGTTCCTCCCCTAAGTATCCTCCGTCGTCCCGACAGAGCCAGTCCACGGCACTAGCCCTCAACCTAACCTTAACCCTCACCCTAACCCTAACACTAACTCTCACCCTCACCCTAAACCTAAGCTTAACCCTAAACCTCATCCTATCCCTCAACCTAAATCTAACCCTAACCCTAAGGCTCAACCTAACCGTCAACCGAACCTTTAACCATATACTAACTCTAAGCATAAACCTAACCCTAACCCTCACACTAACAATAACCCTCACCCTAACACTAACCCTAACCCTCACCTTAATCCTCACCCTAACCCTAAACCTAACCCTAACACTAACCCTCACACTAACCCTAACCCTAACCCTCACCCTCACCCTAACCCTCAGGGTCACCTAACCCTCACCCTAACGCTAACCCTCACCCACATTCTAACCCTCACCCTAAACCTAACCCTAACACTAACCCTCACCCTCACCCTCAACCTAACCCTAACCCTAACCCTAACCCTCACCCTAACGATAACCCAAACCCTAACCCTCACCCTCATCCTCACCCTAACTAACCCTAACCATAACCCTAATCCTAACCCTAACCCTCACCCTCACCGTCACCCTCACCCTAATCCTCACCCTCAAACTCACCTTCACCCTAACCCTCAAACTAACCCTAACCCTCACCCTCATCCTCAACTTCAGCCTAACCCTAAACCTAACCCTAATCCTAAACCTAACTCTCACATTCACCCTAAACCTAACCATCACCGTCATCCTCACCCTCACCCTCACCCTCAAACTCACCCTCACCCTAACCCTCACCCTCACCCTAAGCATCACCCTAACCCTAACCCTCACCCTAAACCTAACCTTAACCCTAACCCTAACCCTAACCCTCACCCTAACCTTTATCCTCATACTAACCCTAACTCTAACCCTAACTCTCACACTAACCCTAACCTTAACCCTAACACTCACCCTCACACTCACCCTAACCCTAACCGTAACCCTAACAATAACCTTAACCCTAACACAAACCCTAATCTTAACAATAAGACTCACCATAACTCTAACCCTAAATTCGCCCTAACCCTAACCCTCACCGTAAACCTCAACCTAGCCCTAATGCTAAACCTAACCCTCAAACTCACCTTAAACCTCACCCCAACCTTTATCCTCACACTAACACTAACCCTATAAATAAACTTAACCCTAACCCTCACCCTCACCCTAAACCTCACCGTCACCCTAAAACATACCCGGACCCTAACTCGCACCCACACCCTAACCCTCATCCTCACCGAACACTCAACCTCACCCGAATCCTGACCCTCACCCTAACCCTCACCCTCAACCTAAACATCACCCTAAACCTAACCATCACCTAACCACAACCATAACCCTCACCCTAACCCTAACCCTCAACCTCAACGTCACCCTCACCCTAAGACTAACCCTAACTCTAAACCTAATCCTAAACCAAACCCTCACACTCACCCTAAACTTAACCCTCACCCTAACCCTACAATAAACATCACCCTCACCCTCACCCTAAACCTAACCCTATACCTAAACCTCACCCTAACTCTCACCCTAAATCTAACCCTAACCCTCACCCTAACACACACTCTAAACTTTATCCTCATACTAACCCTAACTCTAACCCTAACCCTAATCTTCACATTATCCCTAAACTACTCCCTAACCCTAACCCTACCCCTCACCCTACCCCTCACCCTAACATTAACCCTAACCCTCACACTAACCCTAACCCTAAACTTCACCTACAACCTAACCCTCTCCGTCACCCTGACCCTCACCCTAAACCTAACACAAACACACACCGTAAACCTCACCCTCACCTGAACCCTCATCCTCACCAGAAACCTCACCCTCACACTAACCCTCAGCCTCAACCGAACCTTCACCCTTACCCTAACCCTAACCCTAACACTCACCCACACCCTAACCATAACCCTTACCCTAAATCTAACTCAAAGCCTTACCCTAACCCTAACCCTATCCCTAATCCTAAACCTCACCCTAAGGTAACACTAACCCTCAGTCTGACCCTAACCCTTACCCTAACCCTAACCCTAACCCTCACCCTAAACTTCACACTAACTCTAACCCTAACCCTAACCCTCACCCTCACCCTAACCCTAACCCTCACCCTCACCCTAACCCTAACCCTAACCCTAACCCTCACCCTAACCCTCACCCTAAAACTCACACTCACCCTAACCCTAAACCTAAACCTCACTCTAAACCTAACCCTAACCCTAATCATCACCCTAACCTTAACACTAACCCTCACCCTAAACCTAACACTTACCTTAACCCTAACCCTAACCCTAAACCTCACCCTCACCCTCAGCCTAACCCTAAACCTAACCCTAATCCTAACCCTCACCCTCACCCTCACCCTAAACCTAACCCTCACCCTCAACCTCACCCTCACCCTAACCCTCACCCTCACCCTAAACATCACCCTAACCCTAACACTCACCCTAACCCTAGCCCTAAACATAACCCTAATCCTCACCCTAACCACGCGATAAACCTTACCCTCACCCTCACTCTAACCCTCACCCTAAACTTTATCTTCATACTAAGCCTAACTCTAACCCTAACACAATCCGTCACACTAAACCTAACCCTCTCCCTAACCTTAATCCTCCCCTTCACCCTAACCCTCACCCTAAACCTAACCGTAACCATAACCCTCATCCTAACCCTAAACCTAACCCTCACTCTGACCTTAACCCTCACCATCACTCTAACCCTCACACTAAACCTAATTCTAACCCACACCCTAACCCTCACCCTAAACCGAACCCTTACCCTCACCCTAACCCTCAGCCTAAATTTTATCCTTATACTAACCCTAACTCTAACCCTAAACCTAATTCTCACACTAACACTAACATTCACCCAAACCCTAACCATACCCCTCAGGTTAACCCTTACCCTAATCCTAACACTAACCCTAACCCTAATACTAAACCTAAACCACACCCCCTCCCTCACCCTAACCCTAACCTTAATGCTAGCCCTCACCCTCACCCTACTACTAACCCTAACAATAACCCTAACCCTAATCCTAACCGAAACTCTCAACCTAACCCTAAACCTAACCCTATAACTCACCCTAACTCTAATCCTAACCCTAATCCTCATCCTAACAGTAACTCTCACCCTAATCCTAATCCTAACCCTCACCCTAACCCTAACCCTCACCCTAACTCTCAGCCTAATCCTAAATCTAACCCTAACCCTCAACCTCAAGCTAATCTTCACCCTAACGCCGATCCTCACACTAACCCTAAACATAACCATAGCCCTAACCTCTCACTAACCCTCACTTTCACCTTAACCCTAAACCTACCCCTCACACTAACCCTAATCCTTACCCTAACGCTAATCTTAACCCTCACACTAACCCTAACCCTACCACAAAACCTCACCCACACCCTCACAATCACCCTCACGTGAAACCTCACTCTAAACATCATGCTAACACTAACCCTCACCCTTACCCCAACCCTAACTCTCACCCTAACCCTAACCCTCAACCTAACCCTCATCCTTAACGCAATACTCACCCTAACCCAAACCCTAACCCTTACCTACCCGAAACCCTCACCCTCATCCTCACCCTAACCCTCACCCTCACCCTACCCCTCACCCTAAACTTAAGCCTCACCCAACCCTAATACTAACCCTCACCCTCACCCACACCCTACACCAAACCTAAACCTAATCCTCAACCTAACGATCACCCAAACCCTAACCCTAAACCTCACCCTAACCCTCACCCTCACCCTAACCCTAAAACTCACCCTAATCCTAACCCTCAACCTCACCCTCATCCTAACACTCACCCTATCCCTGATCCTCACAATAACCCTAACCCTAACCCTAACGCTAACCCTCAACCTCAACCTCACCCTAACCCTAACCCTAATCCTAATCTTAACCCTAACCCTCACGCTCACCCTCACCCTAATTCTAACCCAAAGCCTAACCCACATGCTCACCCACACCCTAACTCTAACCCTAAATCTAATTCTAACCCTCACCCTCATCCTCACCTAAATCTAACCATGACCCTAACCCTAACCCTCACCCTCACTCTCACACTAACCTTAATTCTCACCCTGTACCTAAACCTAACCCTAACCCTCACCCTAACCCTCACCCTCAACCTAACCCTAATGCTAACCCTAACACTCTACCTCACCCTAACCCTCATCCTAATCCTTATCCTCACCCTAACCCTAAACTCACCCTCACAATAATTCTCACTCTAACCCTACCCCTAACCCTAATGATAAAACACACCATAATCCTAACCCTAACACTAACCCTCAATCTCACCCTAACACTCACCATCACCCTAAAACTCACCTGAACACTAGCCCTCACCCACAACCTAACCCTCATCCCCACACGAACCCTCACCTGACCGGAACTGTCACCCTCACCCTAACCTTCACCCTCAGCCTAAAGATCACCCTAACCCTACCCCTCACCCTAACCTCAAACCTAAAAATCACCCTAACCCTAACCTTCACCCTCACCCTAATGCTCACCCTAAACCTAACCCTTACCTAATCGAAACCCTCACACTCACTCTCACACTAAACATCACCCTCACCCTAACCCTAAACCTAACCCTAACCCTCACCTTAAACCTAACCCTTACGCAAACCATAACCCAAACCCTCAACCTAACCGTAACCCTCATCCTAAACCTCACCATAAGCCTAAACCTAACGCTAACCCTCACCCTAATCCTAACCCTAACCCTAGCCCTCACCCTCACCCTAAAACTCACTATCACCCTAAAACTTATTGGAAACCTAACCCTCACCCACACCCTAACCCTCACCCTCACCCTCACCCTCACCTCGCCAGAACCGTCACTCTCACCCTAACCCTAACCCTCAGCCTAAACATCACCCTAAACCTAACCCTCACCCTAGCCCCAAACATAACCCTCACGCTAACCCTAAACCTCACTCTAACCCTAACCCTTACCTAACCGAAACACACACCCTTACCGTCCCCCTCACCCTCACCCTAACACTCACCCTGACCCTAGCCCTCACCCTTATCCTAACCCTTAACCTAACCCTAACCCTCACCCTCACCCTAATCATAAACCTAAACCTAAGTCTAACCACACCCTCACCGTAAGCCTAACCCTAACCCTAATGCTAACCCTAACCACACCCTCACCCTAGCCTTCTCCCTAAGCCTAACCCTCAACATAACCCTAACCCTCACCGTCACACTAACCTGCACCCTAACCGTAATCCTCACCCTAACCCTAACCCTCACCTGAACCCTCACCCTAACCCTCACTTTCACCCTAATCATGACCCTAAACCTAACCCTCACCCTTACTCTAACCCTCACCCTAAACCTAACCCTCACACTAACCCTCACCCTCAACCTAATCCTCAACCTATCCCTCACTCTCACCCTAACCCTGAACCTAACCCTTACCTAACCGAAACCCTCACCCTCACCTTCACGCTAACCCTCGCCCTCACCCTAGCCCTCACCGTAACCCTAACCCTAACACTAACAATAACAATAACACTAACCCTCACCCTCATCCTCAGCCTAACCCTAACCCTAATCCTAAAAATAAACCTCACCCTCACCTTAACCTTAATCCTAACCCAATACTTCCACATCACCCTCACCCTCACCCTCACCCTTACCCTCACCCTCACCCGAAACATCACCCTAAACCTAACCCTCATCCTAACTCAAACCCTAACGCTCACCCTGAACGTAAACCTCACACTAACCCCCACCCTCAACCTAATCCTCACCCTAACAATAACCCTAACCCTTACCTAAACGAAACCCTCACCCTCATCCTAGCCCTGACCTTACCTCTAACCCTCACTCTAAACATCACCTTAACCTAACCCTCAACCAAACCCAAACGAAACCCCTAACCCTCACCCTCACATTAAACCTCATCCTAACCCTCACCCTCACCTTCACCCTCACCTTAACCCTCACCCTCACCCTAAAAATCACACTAAACGTAACCCTCAACCAAACCCAAACGAAAACCTTAACCCTCAGCCTCATCCTAACCTTCATCCTAACCCTTATACTCACACTAACCCTAACCCTAACCCTAACCCTCACACTAACCCTAACACTCGCCATTACCCTAAGCCTAACCCTCAACCTAACCCTCAACCTAACCCTTACCCTTACCCTCACCATCGCCCTAACCCTCACCGTCTCCCTTACCCTCAACCTAACTCTAACCCTAACACACATCCTAACCCTCAGCCTCAACCGAACATTCACCCTCATGCGAAACCTCACCCTAACCCTAACCCTAACACTTACCCTCAATCTCACCATCACCCTAACCCTCACCCTCACTCTAACCCTCACGCTAACCCTAACACTCATCCAAACCCTAACCCTAACAATCACCCTATCTCAAAACCTAGCCCAAACTCTCATGCTAACCCTCACCCTAACCCTAACCCTAATCCTCACCCTCACCCTAACCCTCACACTCAGCCTTACCCTAACCCTAACCCTAAACCTCACCCTCACCCTCAACCTAACCTTAACCCTAACACTCACCCTCACCCTAACCCTAACTCTCACCCTCACTCTCACCCTAACCTTCACCCTCACCCTGAACATCACCCTAACCCTAAACCTCACCCTCACCCTCACTCTAAACGTAAACCTAACCCAAACCCTTACCATCACCCTAATCCTAACCCTAAACCTAACACTAACCCTTATCTAACTGAAACCCTCACACTCATCCTAACCCTCAACCTCACCCTAGCCCTCACCCTAACCCTAAACCTCACCCTAACCATAACCCTCACCCTAGCCTCACCCTAAACCTAACCCTAATCCTAACCCTCACCCTCACCCTCACCCTAACCCTAACCCTAACCATCACCCTATCCCTAAAACTAACCCTAACAATCACCTTAAACCTAACCCTCACCCTAACCCTCACCTTCACTCTAACCGTAACCCTAACCCTAAACCTAACCCTCAACCTTCCCCACACCCTCAACCTAACCCTAAAAATAACCCACACCCTAACCCCCACCCACACCCTAAAACTAAACCTAAACCTAACGCTCACACTCACCCTAACCATAGCCCTAACCCTAATCCTCATCCTAACCCTAACCCTAACACTAACCCTAACCCTAAACCTCACCCTAACACTAAACTTTACCCTAATCCTTTCCCTAATGCTAACACTCACCCTCAAACTATCTCTAAACTTAACCCTCACTCTCACACTCAGCCTAACCATAAACCTAACCCTAGCACTCTCCCTAACCCTAAACCTAAACCTAACCTTCAAATTATCCCTAACCCTAACCCTAACACTAACCCTCACCCTAATCCTAACCCCAACCCTAACTCTCACCCTAACCCTAAAACTCACCATCACCGTAAAACTCACCCTCACCTTCACCCTTACCCTCACCCTAACCCTCACCCTCACCCTAGCCCTCACTCTAACCCTAACCCTATCCCTAAACTTCACCCAACCCTAACCATCAGCCTAACCCCCACCATCACCCAAATCCTCATCCTAACCCTAAACCTAACCCTCACCCTCAACCTCTCCCTCACCGTCACCTTAACCCTAACCCTAATCCTCACCCTCACGCTAAGCCTTACCCTCACCCTAACCCTCACCCTAACCTAACCCAGACCCTGAACCTCACCCTCACGGTCACCCACAACCTCACCCTAAACCTAACCCTAACCTTAACCTTAACCCTCAACCTAACATTCACCCTAATCCAACACTTCACCCTAATCCTCACCCTCACCCAAACCCTCACCTTAACCCTAACCACCCTCACCCTAAACCTCACCCTAACCCTAACCCTCACCCTGACCCTGAAATTTACCCTAGCTCTGACACTAAACCTAACACTCACCCTCACTCTAAACCTCACCCTTAACCTTAACTTCAACCTAACCCTCACACTAACCCTTACCCTCACACTAACACTAACCCAAAACCTAACCCTAACCTTCACACTAACCCTAACCACCACCCTAACCCTAACCCTACTCCTCACCCTAACCTCACCCTCAACCTCACGCTCACACTCACCCTAAGCCTAACCCTAAAACTAACACTAATCCTAAAAGTAAATCTCACCCTCACCCTCTTCCTAACGCTAACGCTAACCCTAACCCTCACCCACACGCTAGCCCTCACCCTAACCTAACCCTAACCCTCAACCTAACACTTACCCTCACCCTGACCCTAACCCTCACCCTAACTCTAAACCTCACCCTAACTCTAACCCTCACCGTTACCCTGACCGTCACCCTCACACTCACCCTAACTCTAACCCTCACACTAACCTTAAACTTCACCCTAACACTAAACCTAAACCTCACCCTAACCCTCACCTTAACCCTAAGGCTAACTCTAACCCTCACCATCACCCTAAAGCTCTCCCTAAACTTTACACTCACTCTAACCCTAACGCTAACCCTAACCCTCACACTAATCGTAACCCTAAGCCTAACCCTAAATTTCAACCTAACCCTCAGCCTAACCCTAACCCTAACTGTAAACCTCACCCTCACCCTAACCCTCACCGTCATCCTAACCCTAACACTAACACTAACACTCACCCACACCCTAATCCTCACCCTCATGCAAACACTCACCCTAACCTTAAACCTCACCCTCACCTTAAACATCATTCTAATTCTAACCCCCTACCTAAACGTAATCCTAACCCTCACCCTAACCCTAACCCCAAACCTAACCCGAACCCTAACCCTCAGCCTTACCCTAACCATCACCTTCAGCATAACCCTAAACCTCACGCTCAACCTAAAACTCAGCCTAACATTCACCCTTACCTTCACCCAAACCCTCAGCCTAACCCTAACCCTAATAATCATCCAAAGCCTAACCCTCACCCTCACAATAACCCTCAACCTAAACCTTACCCTCACCCTAAACCTAACCCTAACCCTCACCCTAACCTTAACCCTCACACTCACCCTAACCCTCACCCTAACCCTAACCCTAACATTAACCCTAACCTCACCCTAACACGCACCCTAACCCTAACCATAACCTTAACCATCAAACTAACCCTAAACCTAACCCTCACCCTAAAACTAACCCTCACCCTCACCCTCATCCTCACCGTAAGCCTAAACCTAACCCTAACACTAATCCTAAACCTAACCCTCACCCTCACCCTAACTCTAACCCTAACCCTATCACTCATCCTAACCCTAAACCTCACACTAACCCTCACCCTCAACCTCACCCTCACCCAAGCCTAACCCTAACCCTAACGCTAACCCTAAACCTAAAACTAACCCTCAGCCTAACCCTCACCCTAGCCCTCACCCTAACCCTGACCCTAACCCTAAACCTCAAACTAACCCTTACCGTCATCCTAACCCTAAAACTCACCCTAACCCTTACCCTGACCCTAACCCCAACCCTCACCCCAATACTAACCCTAAACCTCACCCTAACCCTAACCGTAATACTAACCTTACACTAACCCACACCATCACCCTCACCCTCACCCTCAACCTAACCCTAACCCTATTCCTAATCCTAACCCTAACCCCGTCACTCACCCTCACCCTAAACCTAGCTCTAACCCTAAAACTCACCCTCACCTTCACTGACAGCCTCACCCTCAGCCTAATCCTAACCCTAACAATAACCCTAAACCTACCCCTAACCCTCACCGTAACCCTCACCCAAACCGTAATGCTAACCCTAACCCTAACCTTAACATGAACCCTAAACCTCACACTAAACCTAACCCTCACCCTAACCCTACCCCTAACCCTAAGTCTCACCCTATTCCTAAACCTAAACCTCACCCTCAACCTAGCCCTCACATTAAATCTAACCCTAACCCTAACTCTCAACTTAAACCTCACCCGAAACCTAACCCGAACCCTCACCATAAACAACACCCTAACTCTAACCCTCACCCTCACCCTAACCCTAACCTTTACCCTAACCCTAACCCTCACCCTAACTCTAAACCTAACCCTAACCCTCACCCGAATCCAAACCCTAACCTTAACCCTCACACTAACCCTAACCCTCACCCTCAACTTAACCCTAAACCTAACCCTAAATCTAACCCTTCACTGCCCCCTCCCCCTCACCGTGAGCATAACCCTAACCCTAATGCAAATCCTAACCCTAACCCAAACTCTCACCCTCACCTTAAACCTAACCGTAACCCTAATCCTCTCCCTCCACTTCCCCCTCCCCTCGCTCTCACTCTCACCCTAACCCTAACAATAACAGTAACCCTAACCCTAATGCTTTCCCTCACCCTAACACTAACCCTAAACCTAACCCTATCCCTTAACCGCCCCCGCCCCCTCCCCCTCCCTCTCACCCTCAGCCTAACCCTAACCCTAATTCTAATTCTAATCCTAAATCTCACTCTCACCCTCACCCTAATCCTAACCCTAACTCTAATGCGCACCCTATCCCTAGCCCTAACCCTAACCCTCAACCGCACCCTAGCTTTCAACCTAACACTCACCCTGACCCTATCCCTCACCGAACCCTAACCCTAACCCTAAATCTCACACTTATCCTAACCCTAACCCTAACCCTCACTCTCACCCTCAACCTAAACCTAATTCTAACCCTCAAACTCATGCTCACCCTCACCTTCACCCTCACGCTAACCCTAACAATAACCCTAACATTAACCCTAACCCTCAGCCTAACCCTCACCCTAACACTCATCCTAACCCTAACCCTAACCCTAACCATCACCCTCACCCTAACTCTATCCCTAACACAAACCTTCACGCGCACCCTCACCCTCACCTTCAGTCTAACCCTAAACATAACCCTAATCCTAACTATAACACTCAACCTCACCCTCACCCTAACTCTAACCCTTACCCAACGCTAACCCTCAACCAATCTCTAACCTTCACCGAACCCTAACCCTCAGCCTAAAACTCACCCTAACAATATCTCTAACCCTAAGCCTCACCCTAACCCTAACTTTCACCCTAACCCTAACCCTAACCCTCACCCTCACCCTAAATCTAAACATAAACCTAACCCTCACTCTAACCCTAACGCTAACCCTAACCCTCACCCTCAATCTAAAACTCACCCTAACACTTTCCCTCAAATTAACCCTAACCCTAACACTCACACTAACCTTAACCATAACCTTAAGCCTAACCCTAAACCTCAACTTAACCCTCAACTTAACCATAACCCTCACCCTCACCCTAAACATCACCCTAACCCTAAACCTCATCATAACCCTAAACGTAAATCTCACACTAACCCTCACCCTCACCCACACCCTCACCCTAACCCTAAGCCTAGCACTAACCCTGACCCTCACCCTAGCCCTCGCCCTCACATTAACCCTGACACTAAACCTAACACTAATCCTAAACCTAAATCTCACACTCACCCTCTCCCTAACTCTAACCCTAACCCTAACATTAACCCAGACCCTCACCCTAGCCCTCACACTAACCCTAACCCTAACCCTAACCCTCAACCTAACCCTTATCCTCACCCTAACACTAACCCTCACCCTAACCCTAACACTCACCCTAAACCTTACCTTCACCCTAACCCTTACCCTAACCCTAATACACACACGAACCCTAAACCTCAAACTAACCCTAACCCTAACCCTAACTTTCACCCTCACCCTCACCCTCACTCTCAACCTAACCCTAACATTAATCCTAAACCTAACCCTAACCCCCACACTCACCTTCACCCTTAACCTAACCCTAACCCTAAAACTCACCCTCAACTTGACTGACAGCCTCACCCTTAGATTAACCCTAACCCTAAAAATAACCCTAACCATGACCCTAACCCTAACCTTAACTCTCACCCTAACCTAAACATAAACCTTACCCTCACCCTAACCCTAACATAACCCTAACCTTAACCCTAAACCTCACCCTCACCCTCACCCTCACCCAAACACTCAGGCTAACTCTAACCCTCACTCTCACCCTAACCCTAACCCTAACCCTCACAGTAACCCTCACCCAAACCGTAATGCTAACACTAACCCTTACTCTCACCCTAACCCTAAATTTAACAATAGTCCTAACACTCAAACTAACCCTACACCTCAGCCTAACCCTCACCCTATCCCTATTCCTAAACCTAAGTCTCAAGCTATCCCTAACCTTAAACCTCACCCTCAACATAGCCCTCACACTAAATCTAAACCTAACCCTAACCCTCACCCAAAATCTCACCCGAACCCTAACCCTCACCCGAACCCTAAATATCACCCTAACCCTAACCCTCACTCTAAACCTAACCCTAAATTTTACCCTAACCCCAAGCCTCACCCTAACTCTACCCCTAACCCTAACCCTAATACTCACCCTAACCCTAACCCTTACCCTAACCCTAACCCTAAACCTAACCCTAACCCTAACCCTAATCCAAATCCTAACCCTAACCCTCAACCTCACACTCACAGTCACCCTCAGCCTAACCCTAATCCTAACAATAACCTTAACTCTAACCCTAACCCTCACCGTAACCCTAACCCTAACCCAATCCCTAACCCTATAACTCACCCTAAACCTCACCCTAACACTCACGCTAATTCTAACCCTCAGTGTCACCCTAACCTTCAAACTAACCCTTACCCTCAACCTACCCCTAACCCTAACTCTCACCTTAAAACTAACCCTAACTTTCACCCTCACCCTAATACTCACACTAACACTCATGCTAGCCCTAATCGTCACTCTTACCCTAATGCTCACCCTAGCACTTACTCTCACCCTAAACCTAAACCACAATCTCCTTCTAAACCTAACCCTAACCCTCACAATAACCATAAAAATCACATAACACTAACACTAATCCTAACTCTAACACTCATCCTAAATCTAACCCGAATCCTAACCCTAACCCGCACCCTCACCCTCACCCTAAGCCTTAACCTAACCCTAATTCTAAACCTAACCCTCACCCTCACACTAACCCTAACCCTAACCCTAACCCTCACTCTCACCCTAACCCTAGCCCCTACCCTAACCTTCACTCTAACCCTAACCCTCACCCTACCCTAACCCTAACCCTCACACTCACCCTAAACCTAACCCTAACGCTAACCCTAACACTCACCCTAAACCTCATCCTAACCCTAATGGTAACCCTCACCCTCATCATAACCCTAACCCACACCCTAAACCTAACCCTCACACCAACCCTAACCGTCACCCTCACCCTAACCATAATCCTCACCCTAAACCTAACCCTAACCCTCACCCTCACCCTAAATCTCACCCTAACCCTTACCCTCATCCTAAGTCTAAAACTAACCCTAACCCCAACCCTCAAACTAACACTAAACCTCACCATAACCCTCACCCTAACCCTCAACCTAAACCTCACCCTCATCCTAATCCTCGTAGTAACCCTAACCCTAAACTTAACCCTAACCCTCACCCTCAGCCTAACCCTAACCCTAACCCTAATACTAAGCCTAACCCTCACCCTCAACCTAACCCTAACACTAACCCTAACTCTCACACTCACCCTCACCCTAACGCAAACCCTAACCCTAAACTTCAACCTAATCCTAACCCTCACCCTAACCCTAACCCTCACACTCACCCTCACCATAATCCTAACCATATCCCTAACACTCATCCTCAACCTAAAGCTCACCCTAATCCTTACCCTCACCCTAAGTCAAAACCTAACCCTAACCCTAATCCTAACATTAACCCTAGACCTCACCCTAACCCTCAACATAAACCCAACCCTAACTCTTACCCTCACACTAACCCTCAGCCTAACCCTAAACCTAACAATAAACCTAACCCTCACCCTCACCCTCACACTCACCCTCTGCCAAAACCTAACCCTAACCCTTACCATTAACCTCACCCTCACCCTCACCCTAACCCTAACTCTAAACCTAACCCTAAACCACCCCCTCATGCTCACCCTCATTCTAACGCTAACCCTTAACTTAATCCTAACGCTAACTCTCACTCTCACCCTCACCCTAAACCTAAACCTCACCCTCACCTTAACCCTAACAATAACCCAAACCCTAACCCTAAACCTTACCCTATCTCTCACCCTAACCCTAACCCTAAACCTAACCCTAACCCTCACACTAACCCTAAGCCTCACACTAACCCTATCGCTTCCACTCTGCCTAACCCTAAGCCTAAACCTAACACCAACCCTAATACTCACCCTAAACCACACCCTAACCCTCACCCTAACCCTATCCTTCACCGTAAACTTCACCCTGACCTTCATCCTAACCCTAAACCTAACCCCAACCCTCACCCTAAACCTCACCCTTACCGTTACCTTAATGGTAACCCTCACCCTCACCCTCACCCTAACCCTAACCCTCACCCTAACCACAAACCGACCCTAACCCTCACCCTAATCCTAAATCTCAGCCTAACCCTAACCCTAAACCTCACCCTGACCATAACCCTCAACCTAACCATAACCCTAACAGTAACCCTCACCTTAAACCTCACCCTAAACCTAACCCTAAACTTAACCCTCAATGTAGGACTCACCGTAACCCTAACCATAACCCTCACCATGGTTCTAACCCTCACACTTACCCATACCTACACAATAACCTTCACGCTAAATGTCACCCTAACCCTCACCCTATCCTCACCCTAGCCCTCACCCTCAACCTCAACCTCAGTCTAAACCTAACCCTAACCCTAATCCTAACCTAAACAATAACCCTAATCCTAAACCTAACCCTCACCCTCACCCTCACCCTAACTCTAACCCTAACACTAACCCTAATCCTCACCCTCACCCTAACCCTAACACTAACCCTAACCCTCACACTAAACCTAAGGCTACACCTAACCCTCATACCTACCCTAAACGTCTCCCGAACCCTTACACTCACCCTAACCCTAACTCTAAACCTAACCCTAACCCTCACACTAATCCTAACACTAATCCTAACCCTAACCCTAAACTTCACCCAAAACCTCACCCTAACCCTAACCCTAATCCTCACTCTAGCCCTAACCCTCACCCTAAACCTAACCCTCACCATAACTTTCACTGTCACCCTAAACCTCACACTAAACCTAACCGTCACCCTCAACCTCAAACTATGCCTAACCCTAAACCTAACACTAATCCTAAACCTAAATCTCACCCTCACACTAATACTAACCCTAACCCTAACCCAAATCTTAACCCTCTCCCTCACCCTAGCCCTCACCCTAACCCTAAACCTAACCCTCACCCTAAACCTTATCCTCCCCCTAACCTTAACCCTCACCCTATCCCTCACCCTAACATTTACCCTCACCCTAACCCTAACCCCAACCCTAACATTAACACTCTCACTAACCCTAACCCTCATCCTAACCCTACCCCTCACCCTAACCCTAAACCTAAACCTAACCCTAACCCTAATCCTCACACTAACCCTAAACCTCACCCTAACCCTAACCCTAAACCTAACCCTCACCCTAACCCTTAAACTCACCCTAACCCTAACCTTATTGTAACCCTAAACCTCAGACTAAACCTAACCCTCACACTAGCCCTAAACCTAACACTCAGCTTAACCCTCACCCTAACACACAGGCTACCCCTAAACCTCACTCTCACCCTAACACTCACCCTAACACTTACTCTCACCCTAAACCAAACCCTAACCCTCACCCTCAACCTAAGCCTCACCCTAACCCTAACTCTTATCCTAACCCTAATGCTCACCTTCACTCTCACCTGAACCCTAATCCTATCCCTATCGCTAACCCTCACCCACAACCTCAATCTAACCCTAAACCTTAAACTCACCCTAACCCTAACCCTAACCCTAACGCTCAAATTAATCCTAAGCCTAAACCTAACCCTAAACATCACCCTAACCCTCACCCTCAACCTAAATCTCTCCCTAACCGTAACTCTACCCCTCACCTAACACTCATCCTAACGCTAACCCTAACCCTCACGCTAACGCTAAACCTAACTCTAACCCCAACCCTCACCCGAACCCAATCCCTCACCACACCCTCACCCTAACCCTCAGTCTAAGCCTAACCTAACCCTAATCCTAACCCTTACCCTAACCCTAATACTAAACCTAACCCTCAACCTCACCCTCACCCTTACTCTAATCTTTAACAAACCTAACCCTCATCCTAACTCAAACCCTCACTGAACCCTAAAACTCACCCTCACATTTACCCTATCCCTAACCCTAATCCTCACCCTCATCCTAAACTTAAACCTAACCCTAAACCTCACCCTATCCCTAAGGCTAACACTAAACCTCACCTTCAGCCTAAACCTCACCCTAACCCTTAGGATCACCCTAACTCTAACCATACCCCAAACCGTAACACTCACACTAAACCTAACCCAAATCCTAACCCTAACCCTAAACTTCACACTTACCCTAACCCTACCTCTCATCCTACACCGAAACCTAATCCTAACCCTAACTGTAAATCTCACACTAACCCTAAACCTCACCCTAAACCTAACCCTAACCCTAACTCTCAACCTAACCCTTACCCTCACCCTAACCCTAACCTTAACACTAACCCTAAACCTCACACTAAATCTAACCCTAACCCTAAACCTAACTCTACCCCTCAGCCTAACCCTCAACTTAACCCTCACCCTAACAGTCAAGCTAATCCTAACCCTCACTCTCACCCTAACCCTCAGCTTAACACTTACTCTCACCCTAAACCTTACCCTAACCCTCATCCTCACCATCACCCTCACCCTCAGCCTAAACCTAACCCTAACCTAACCCTAATGCCCACATTCACCCTTGCACTAACACTAACCCTAACCTTAATGCTAACCCTCACCCTCATTCTCACCCTCACCCTCACCCTCAGCCTCAACCTCACCCGCACCCTAACCCTAACCCTAACCCTCAACCTAACCCTAAGCCTCATACTAACCCTAACCCTAACCCTTACCGTCACACTTACCCTAACCCTAACCTTAACCCTAACCCTCAACCTAACCCTCACACTAACCGAAATGCTAACCCTAACCCTCACCCTCACCCTAACCCTCACCCTAACACTTAGCCTCACCTTAACCATAACCTTAACCCTAACCATCACCCTCAGACTAAACCTAACCCTAACTCTAACCCTAACCCTACCCCTCAGCCTAACAATCACCCTAACCATAAACCTAACCTTAATTCTCACTCTATCGCTGAACCTAACCCTAAACTTCACCCTAACCTTAGCCCTCACCCTAACTCTAACCCTAACCATATCCCTCACCTGAACACTCACCCTCAACCTAAAACTCACCTTCACCCTAAACATAAGCCTACCCCTCACCCTAACATTCATCTTAACCCTAACCCTAAAAATAAACCTTAAACTCACCCTAACCCTAACCCTAACTCTACCCTCACCCTAACCCAAACCCTCACCCTCACCCTCAGTCTAACCCTAACCCTAACACTAACCCTAATCCCAACACTAACCCTAACCCTACTCCTAAACCTAAACTTCACCCTCACCCTCACCCTAACTCTAACCCTTACCCAAACCTAAACCTAACGCTAACCCTTACCGAAACCTAACCCTCAACGCCACACTCACCCTAATCCTAACCCGAACCCTCACTCTCACCCTAACACTAAAACTAACCCTAACCCTCACCCAAACCCTAAGGCTAACCCTAAACCTCACCCTCACCCTTAACCTCACCCTAACCCTTAGACTCACCCTAACACTAACCCTAACCCTTACTTTCACCCTAACCCTAACCCCAACCATAAGCCTAAACCTCACACTCACCCTAACCCTAACCTAAACCTTAACCCTCACCCTCACCCTAGCCCTCACCCTAACCTAATTCTAACCCTCAACCTAACCCTTATCCTCATGCTAACCCTTACCTCACCCTAACCCTAACCCCAACTATAACCCTAACCCTCACACTAACCCTAACCCTAATCCTAAACCTAACCCTAACCCTCAACCTAACCTTAACCTTCACCATCACCTTAACCCTTATCCTAACCCTAAGTGTCACCCACACCCTAACCCTCACCCTCACCTGAACACTCACCCTAACCCTAAACCTCACCCACAAACTAAACATCACCCTAACCATAACCCTCACCCTAATGCCCTAATGCTTACCCTAAACCTCACCCTTAGACTCACCCTCACCCTCACCCTTATCCTCACTCTAAGCCTAATCCTAAAGCTAACGTTAATCCTAAAACTAAATCTCACCCTCACGCTAACTCTAACCCTAAACCTAACCCAAATTTAACCCTCACCCTAAACCTATCCCCAAACCTAACCCTAACCCTCACACTTACCCTAATCCACACCCTAACCCTAACCCTCACCCTGACCCTAAACCGAAACCTGACCCTTACCATAATCCTCACACTAACTCTAAACCACACCCTAATCCTAACCCTAAGCCTAACCCTCACCCTAACCCTAACCCTCACCCTAACCCTAACCTTAACCTTAACGTATACCTCAGACTATACCTAACCCTCAAACTCACCCTAAACCTAACCCTCAGCCTAACCCTCACCCTAACACTCAGGCTAACCCTAACCCTCACCCTCACCCTAACTCTCACCCTAACACTTACTCTCACCCTAACCCCAACCCTAACTCTTACCCTCACCCTCACCCTAACCCTCACACTAACCCTCACACTAACCCTCAACCTCACGCTCACCCTCATCCTCAACCTAACCCTAACCCTATCCTAAACTTAACCCTAACCCCCACCCTCAACCTCACCCTAAACCTAAACCTCAGGGTGTTCAGGGTGAACATTCTCCTTGTAAATCCTCAGTCTCAATTAGGCCATGGTTTTGTTTCTCAGAAGGACCTCGGCCGCAAACATTCAGAATGAGGTTCTGAATTATTGCAACATAGGAGCTTTATACTCCATTGAATGCTTCTTAGGAAAAATTCCAGAATCTTGCTGCCGGCATGCCTCTGGGTATTCCCCGTGAACATTTCCTTTTAAATCCTAAACCTAAGCCTAACCCTATCGCTAACCCTAAACTTAACCTCACCCTAACCCTCAACCTCACCCTCACCCTAACCCTAACCCTCTCCCTAACCCTAACCGTAACTCTCACCATCACCCTAACCCTAACCCTAACCATAAACCTCAACTTAACCCTCACCCTAACCCGTACCCTCACCCAAATCCTAACCCTAACCTTCACACCAAACTTAAAACTCATCATAACCCTAGCCCTACCCCTGACTCTAAACATCACCCTAACCTAATCCTAAACCTAACACTCACACTCAGCCTAACCGTCAGCATCACCCCAAAGCTCATCCTAACTCTAACCCTCTCCCACACCCTAAACCTCACCCTCACACGAACTGTCACCCTCAACCTAACCCTCTACTTAACATCACCCTAACCCTAATCCTCACCCTAACTCTAAGCCTAACCCTCACCCTCACCCTAAACCTCAACCTAACCCTCACCCTCATCCAAATCCTCGCCCCAACCCTAACCCTTCCCCTAACCCTAAGCTCAACCTCAACCTCACCTTCACACTCACACTAACCCTCAAGCTCACACTACCCCTCACCCTAAACCTAACCCTAACTCTAAAGCTCACCCTCACCCTCAACCTCACCCTCAGCATACCCCTAACCCTAACCCTATCCCTAACCCTCACCCTCATCCAAACCTTAACCCTAACCCTAACCCTCACCCTAACCCTCACCCTAATCCTAATCCTAAACCTAAAACTAACCCTAACCCTCACAATAACCCTCACCCCAAACCTTAACCTCAACCTAACTGGAACCCTAACCCTAACCCTAACCCTCACAATAACCCTAACGTTCACCCTACCCCTAACTCTACCCCTCACCCTAACCCTCACCGTAACCTTAACCCTAACCCTAACCCCCACACTAACCCTAACCCTCACCACACCCTAACCGTCACTGTCACCCTCACCCTAACCCTAAGCCTATCCCTAACCTTCAACCTATCCCTAAACCTCACCTTAACCCTAACCCTCACTCACAACTGAACCCTCACACTCACCCTAACGCTCACCCTCACCCTAAACATCACCCTAACCATAACACTCACACTAACCCTAACCCTAAGCCTCACCCTAAACCTAACCCTCACCCTAAACCTCAGCCTCATTTTAATTCTGACACTAACACTAACCTTAAACCTAACCCAAAGCCTCACCCTCAACCTCAACCTCACCCTAACACTAACCCTCACCCTAGACCTCACCCTAACTCTAATCCTAACCCTCACCCTCACATTTACCCTCAAACTCAGCTGAACCCTAACCCTAACCCTCATCCTAAGCATAAACCTCACCCTCACCCTAACCCTAACACTAATCCTGACCATCACACTCACCCTCACACTAATCCTAATGGTAACCTTAACCCTAACCCTAAACCTAACTCTCAACCACACCCTAACCCTCACACTCACCCTCACCATAATCCTAACCCTAACTTTAACCCTAATCCTCACCCTCAACCTATCCCTAACCCTCACCCACACCCTCACCCTCAACCTCACCCTTACCATAATCCAAACCCTAACCCTAAACCTAACCCTCACCCTCACATTAACTCTCACCCTAAACCTTACCCTCACCCTAACCCTAACCCTAACCCTAAAACTAACCCTCACTCTCACCATAAACCTTACCCTAACCCTAAACCTAAAACTCACCCTCACCCTCACCATAACCCTCACCCTAACCCTCACTGTCAACCTAACCCTCACCCTAACCCTAAACCTCACCCACACCCTAACCCTCACCCACACCCTTAAACTAACCCTCAACCTGTCCCTAACCCTCAACCTCACCCAAACCATAACCCTAATGCTCACCCTAAGCCTTACCCTCATGCTCACCCTAACCCTCACCGTCACCCTAACCCTCACCCTAACCCTAACCCTCACCCACACACTAACCCTCACCTTCACCCAAAACCTCACACTCACCCTAACCCTCACCCTCACCATAAACATCTCCCTAAATCTAATTCTCAACCTAACCCTAACCCTCACACTAACCCTAACCCTCGCCCTAACCCTAAACCTACCCGTTACCCTCACCCTCACCCTAACCCTCACTGTCACCCTAACCCTCACCCTAACCCTAACACTCACACCCTAACCCGAATCCTCACCCGAAGCTTCACCCTCACCCTAAACCTCACCCTCAACCTAAACATCACCCTTACTTTAATCCGAACCATTACCCTCATCCTAACCCCAACTCTCACCCTAACCCTCACCCTCAGCATAATCCTCACACTAACTTTAATCCTCAACCTTCCCCTAAACCTAACCCTCACCCTCACACTCACCCTCACACTAGCCCTCACCCTCACCGAAGCCCTCACCCTAGCCCTCACCCTCACCGAAGCCCTCACCCTAACCCTAACCCTAACCCTAACCCTGACCCTCACCCTCACCCTCACCATAACACGAATCTTGCTGCCGGCAGGCCTCTGGGTGTTCCGGGTGAATATCTCCTTGTAAATAGTCCGTGGTTTCTTCTACCCCCGTGAAGTTTGGCAAGGGTATGCAGTTTGCATTGCTGCACAATTTCGCCTGCAATCCTCTGCCGCAGTTGCAAACATTCAGACGTGGTAGCCACATGTGCTTGTCCCCATTGGACACTTTCAGTTGACTGGGAATATCTGCTTCCCGTTCTTCTCACCTGAGTTCTACTGATTACAGCTTTGACGGCTACACTCTACTCAACCTGAGGAATAAGTTGAACCTCAACTTATGGCACTCTGTTAAAGTTTGGAGAACTAGACCTCAGTTGCTTGGGAAGCGACCACTGTCGATCCAGGACTATGGAAGGCACTGATTATATCAGGATCTGATTAGTCCACGGTTGTGTTCAGCCAAATGACCTCTGCTGGGAACACTCAGAATGAGGTTCTCAGTTATTTCAAAATAGGAGCGTTTCACTCATTTTCAAGGCTTCTTAGGAAGAATTCCAGAATTTTTGTGCCCGCATGTCTCCAGGTGTTCCAGGTGAACATCTCCATGTAAATTCTAACCCTCACCCAACCCTAACCCTAACCCTAACCCTAACCCTCACCATCATCCTCACCCTCACCCTCACTCACACCCTCAGCCTCACCCTCACACTAACCTTCACCCAACCCCTCACACTAACCCTCACCCTCACACTCACCCTCACCCTCACACTAACCCTAACCGAATCCAAAACCTAAACCTTACCCTAACCCTCACCCTCACCCTCACCCTCACCCTCACCCTCACCCTCACCCTCACCCTAAACTTCCCCCGAATCTTACTGCTGGCAGGCCTCCGGGTGTTCAGTGTGAACATCTCCCTGTAAATCCTCCGTGGTTTCTTCTACACCCGTGAAGTTTGGCAAGGCTACGCAGTTTGCATTGTTGCACAATTGCGCCTGCAGAGCTATGCCACGCTTGCAAACATTCAGACGTGGCAGCCATATATGCTTGTCCCCGTAGGACTCTGCCAGCTGACTGGGAATATCTGCTTCCCGTTCTTCTCACCTTAGTGCTACTGATTACAGCTTTGACGGCTACACTCTACTGAACCTGAGGAGTAAGTTTTACCTCTACTTATGGCACTCTGTAAAAGTTTGGAGAACTAGAGCTCAGTTGTTTGTGACGTGACCACTGTCCATCCAGGACTATGGACAGCACTGGCTATATCAGGCTCTAGTTAGTCCACCGTTGTGTTCAACTGAATGACTTCTGCCGGAAACACTCAGAATGAGGTTCTGAGTTATTGCAAGATAGGTGCGTTTCACTCCTTTTCAAGGCTTCTTAGGAAGAATTTCAGAATCTGGCTGCTGGCAGGCCTCCTGGTGTTCCTGGTGAACATCTCCTTGTAAATCCTAACCCTAACCCTAACTCTAACCCTGGCCCTAACCCTAAAGCCTAACCCTAACCCTAAACCCTAACACTGACCCTAACCCTAACCTAACTCTAACCCTCTACTGATTACAGCTTTGACGGCTACACTCTACTCAACCTGAGTAGTAAATTGAACCTCTACTTATGGCACTCTGTGAAAATTTGGAGAACTAGACCTCAGTTGTTTGGGACGCGACCAGTGTAAATCCAGGACTATGCACGACACTACCTATGTCAGGCTCTAATTAGTCCACGGTTGTGTTAATCAGAATGACCTCTGCCGGGAACACTCAGAATGAAGTTCTGAGTTATTGCAACATAGGAGCATTTCAATCCTTTCAAGGCTTCTTAAGAAGAATTCCAGAATCTTGCTGCTGGCAGGCCTCCCGGTGTTCCGGGTGGACATCTCCTTCTAAATCCTAACCCTAACCCTAACTCTAACCCTAACTCTAACCCTCACCCTCACCCTTACCCTCACCCTCTTCCTCATCCTCACCCTAACAATCACCATCACCCTCACCCTCACCGTTACTCTAACCCTAAACTAACCCTAACCCTCACCCTAATGGTCATCCTAACACTCATGCTAACCCTAACAATCACTCTCACACTAACCTTCACCTAAGGCTTACCCTCATCCTAAACCTACCCCTAAGCCACACCCTCACACTAAACCTAAACCTCACCCTAACCCTAAACCTACCCCTCACCTAACCCTAACCCTAAACCTAACTATCACCCTATCTCTAAGCATAACCCTAACCCTCACCTTCACCCTAAACCTCACCCTAACCCTAAACCTAACCCTAACCCTAACCTTCATCCTAAACCTTACCATAACCCTAACCCTAACATTAACCCTAACCCTCACCCTAACCCTAACCCTAACCTTAAACTTAAACCTCAACCTAACCCTCACCCTAACACAAACCCTAACCCTAATCTTCCTTCTCTCCCTAAGCCTCAAACTGTCCATTACCCTCACCCTCTCTCTAACCCTCTCACTAACCCTAACCCTCATGCTAGCCTTCACCCTAACCATTACCCTAACCCTAACCCTAACATTAATCCTAAACCTCACCCTAACGCTAAGCTTAACCTTAACCCTAACCCTCAACCTAACCCTCTCCCTAACCCTAAACCTAACACTAACCCTCACCCTCACCCTAAACCTCAACCTAACCCTTGCTCTCACACTCACTTTAACCCTCACACTATAACCCTCATCCTAATCCTAACCCTAACCGTTACCCTCTCACTCATGCTCACCCTCAGCATAACCCTCACCCTAACCCTAATCCTAACCCTAACCCTCACCCTCACCCTCACCATCAAGCTCAGCCTAACCCTAACCCTAACCCAAAACCTCACCCTCACCCTCAACCTAAACTTCAGCCACACCCTCATCCTCACACTAAACCTAACCCTAACATTATCCCTCACGCCCTAACCATCACCCTAATACTCACCCTAACCCTGACGCTAACCCTAAACCTCACCCTAACGCTAACCCTCACCCTAACCCTTATCCTCACCCTAACTCTAACCCTCAGACTAAACCTAACCCTCACCCTAATCCTAACTCTACCCCTCAGCCTAACCCTCACCCTAAACCTAATGCTCTCCCTTAAACTAAACCTAATTCTCACCCTATCCCTAACCCTACCCCTAACCCTAACCCTCACACTAGCTCTCACTCATCTCTAACCCTAACCCTAACCCTCACCCTTTCCCACACCCTCACCCTAACCGTCACCCTCAAGCTAACCCTAACACTCACCCTAAACCTCACCCTCACCCTAATCCTCACACTAACCCTAACCCTAAAGCTTACATAACTGAAAACCTCACCCTCACCCTCACCCTAAACCTCACCCTCACCCTAGCCCTCACCCTAACCTTAACCATAAACCTAACCCTGAACCTCACCCTCACCCTCAGCCTAACCATAACCCTAACCCTAATCCTAACCCTACCCTTCACCCTCACCCTTACCCTACCCCTAAACCTAACCCTAACCCTCACCCTCACCCACACACTCACCCTAACACTCACCCTAACTCTAACCCTAACCCTAAACCTCACCATAACCCTAAACCTCACCCTAACCCTAACCTCACCCTAACCATCACCCTCACCCTCACCCTAACCATAAAGCTAGTCCTAACCCTCACCCTCACCCACACCCTCACCCTAACTCTAACCCTAACTCTCACCCTAACCCTACACCTCACCCTAACACTAGCCCTAACACTCCCCCTCCCCCTCATCCCCAGCCTAACCCTAAACCTAACCCTAATCCTAACCCTAACCTTCACCCTCACCCTCACCCTAAAACGAACCGTAACCCTAAACCTCACATTCACAGTCACCCTCACCCTCAGCCTAACCCTAATCCTAACAGTCACCCTCACCAAAACCCTAACACTAACCCTAACCCTCACGCTAATCCTCACCCTAACACTCACCCTAACACTCCCGCTAACTCGAACCCTCATTCTCACACTAACCCACACACTAACCCTAACCCTCACCCTAATCCTCACCCTAACATTAACCCTAACCCTCACCCTTACCCTAACCCTATCCTTAACCCTAACCCTCACCTAACCCTCACCCTCACCCTAAACCTATGTGTAACCCTCACCCTAACCCTAACCCTCACCCTCACATTAACCCTAACCCTCACCCTTACCATAATCCTATCCATAACCCTAACCCTAACCCTCACCCTCACCCTCACGCTCACCCTCACCCACAACCTCAGCCTCAGCCACAAACTAACCTTCACACTAACCCTCATGCTCATGCTCACCCTCACCCTCACGCTAATCCTAACCCAATCCCGAAACCTAAACCTAACCATCACCCTCACCCTCACCCTAAACTTCACCCAAATCTTACTGCTGGCAGGCCTCTGGGTGTTCAGGGTCAACATCTCCTTGTAAATCCGCCGTGGTTTCTTCTACACCCTTGAAGTTTGGCAAGGGTACGCAGTTTGCAGTGCTGCACAATTGCACCTGCTTGTCCCTGTAGGACCCTGCCAGCTGACTGGGAATATCTGCTTCCCGTTCTTCTCACCAGAGTGCTACTGATTACAGCTTTGACGGCTACACTCTACTCAACCTGAGCAGTAAATTTTACCTCTACTTATGGCATTCTGTAAAAGTTTGGAGAACTAGAGCTCAGTTGTTTGTGACGCGATCACTGTCCATCCAGGACTATGGACAGCACTGGCTATATCAGGCTCTAGTTAGTCCACGGTTGTGTTCAGCTGAATGACTTCTGCCGGAAACACTCAGAATGAGGTTCTGAGTTATTGCAAGATAGGTGCGTTTCACTCCTTTTCAAGGCTTCTTAGGAAGAATTTCAGAATCTGGCTGCTGGCAGGCCTCCTGGTGTTCCTGGTGAACATCTCCTTGTAAATCCTAACCCTAATGACAACCTTCACCCCGACCCTCACCCTAACCCTAACCCTAAACCTAACACTCACCCTAACCCTAACCCTAAACTTAACCCTAACCCTCAGACTAAACCTAACGCTCACCCTAATCCTAAGCCTACCTCTCAGCCTAACCCTTAACCTAATGCTCACCCTCACCCTAACCCTAACCCTAATTCTCACCCTATCCCTAAACCTACACCTAACCCTCAACCTCACCCTATCCCTCACTTAATTCTAACCCTAATCCTAATCCATACCCTTGCCCTCACCCTCATCCTAACCAACAGCCTCATCGTAAACATCACCCTAAACCAACCCTCAACATACACTAACCATAACCCTTACCCTAACCCTAACACTCGCCCTACCCCTTACCCTAATCCTTACATAAACCCTAACGCTAACCCTTACCTAACCGAAAACCTCACCCTCAACCTCACCCTAACCCTCACCCTCACTCTAGCCCTCACCCTAATAACCCTAAACCAAACCCTCAACCTCATTCTCACCCTCAGCATAAGCCTAACCCTAACCCTAATCTTAACCCATCACCTCACCCTCACTCTCACATTACCCCTACACCTAACCCTAACACTAACCCTCACCCACACACTCATCCTAACTCTAACCCTAACCCTACACCTCACCCTAACCCTAAACCTCACCCTAACACTATCCCTAACCCTCAAACTCACCGTCACCCTCAGTCTAACCCAAAACCTAATCCTAATCCTAAACCTAACCCTCACTCACACCCTCTAAACCAAAACCTTACCCTTTACCTCACCCTCACCATCACCCTCACCCTCAGACTAACCCTAAAGCTAACAATAAACCTAAACCTAACCCTAACCGTCACCCTAACACTAACCCTAACCATAACCCTCACACTAACCCTAACCCTAACAGTCACCCTCACCCTAAACCTAACCCTAACCCTCACCATAACCCTCACCCTAAACCTCACGCTAACTCTAACCCTCATTCTCAAACTAAACCTCACCCTAACCCTTACCCTCACCCTAACCCTAACCCTAAAACTAACCCTAACCCTCACACTAAAGATAACCCTCACCCTAATCCTAATCCTATCCCTCACACTAACCCTAACTGTAACCCTAAACCTCACCCTAAACCTAAGCCTAACCCTAACTATAACCCTCACTCTAGTCCTCACCCTAACCCTAATCCTAACCCTAACCCTCAACTTAACCATAACACTCACCCTAACCCTACCTCTCACCCTCACCCTAACCCTTAACCTAATCCTAACCCTAACATTAACCATAACTCTCACCCTAAACCTAAACCTAAACTTAAACCTAACCCTCAACTTTACCCTCCCCCTAACCCTCAACCTAACCCTTACCCTCATCCTCACCCTAACCCTCAACCAAACCCTTAATCTCGCCCTCACCCTATCCCTCATACTAACTCTAACACACACCCTAACCCTAAGCCTTACCCTCACCCTCAAGCTCACTTCAGCCTAACCCAAACCCTAACACTAATCCTAACCTTAACCCACCCTCACCTTCACCTTAAACCTAAACCTAAACCTAATCCATACCCTCACCCTCACCCTCACCCTAAACTTCAGCCTCACCCTCACGATCACCCTCACCCTAACCCTAACCGTAACTTTCACCCTAAAACTAAATCTCACCCTAAACCTTAACCTAACCCACACCTTCACCCTCAACCTAAACCCAAACCTAACCCACAACCTAACCACCACCCTTACCCTAATGCTAACCCTAACCTCAACCTCACCCTCACCCTCACCCTTAACCTAACCCTTAACCTCACCTTAAACCTAAACCTAAACTTAACACTAACCCTCAGACTAAACCTAACCCTCACACTAACCCTAACCCTACCACTAAGCCTAACCCTCACCCTAACCCTAACCCTCACCATAACACTAAACTTAACCCTAATTCTCACCCTATCCCTAACACTATACCTAACCCTCACCTTCACACTAGCCTTCACCTAACTCTAACACTAACCCTAACCCTCACTCTTACTCTCACCATCATCCTAACCTTCACCCTCACCCTAAACATCACCCTAAACAAGCACAAACCCTACCCTAACCCTAACACTCACCCTAAACCCAACTCTCACTCTAACCCTCACCCTCACCCTAATCCTCAGAATAATCCTGACCCTAACCCTTACCTTAACGAAAAACTCACCCTCACCCTCATGCTCACCCTAGCCCTCACTCATATTCTTGCCCTCACCCTAAGTTGAACCCTAAACATAAACCTCACCTTCAACTTCAGCCTTACCTTAACCCAAACCCTAACCCTAACACTTACCCTACCCATCGCCCTCACCCTCACCCTCACCCTAACCATAAACCTAACCCTAACCCTCAACTTCACCCACACCCTCACACTAATTCTAAACCTAACTGTAACCGTCATCCTAAACCTAAACCTCACCATAACCCTAACCCTCACCCTCACCCACACACTAATCCTAACCCTAATAAGCCTAAGCATCACCCTCACCCTAACCCTCACCCAAACATTTTCCCTCACCATAATCCTAACCCCAACGCTCACACTAACTCTAACCCTCACACTCACCTTAACCCTAACCCTAACCCTAACCCTCCGCCTTACCCTCACCCTCAGCCTAACCCTAACCCTAATCCTAAACCTAACCCTAACCCTAACCCTATCCCTCAGCCTAAACCTAACCCTAACCGTAAACCTCCCCCTCCCATCCCCCTCACCCTCACCCAAACCCTAACAATAATCCTAACCCAAACCCTAACACTAAAACTCACCCTAACCCTAACCCCATCACTAAAACTAATCCTCCCCCTCCCCCTCACTCTCACCCTCAGCCTACCCTAAACCTAATCCTAATCCTAACCCTAACCCTCACTCTCACCCTCACCCTAAACCTAACCCTAATCCTAAAACTCACCCTCACCCTCACCCTCACCCTCACCTTTAACCTCATCCTAACCATAAAAATAACCCTAAACCTAATCCGAACCCTAACACTCACCTTAACCCTAACCCTCACACTAAAACTAATCCTCACCCTAACCCTAACCCTACCCCTCAGCCTAACCCTCACCCTAACACTAACACTAACCCTAATTCTCACCCTATCCCTTATTCTACCCCTAGCCCTAATCATCCTCCTCACCCTAAGCCTCAAACTATCCCTTACCCTCACCCTCACTCTAACACTCACACTAACCCTAACCCTAACCCTAACCCTAACCCTCAAACTAACCCTAAACCTCACTCTAACCCTAACACTCACACACCCTAACCCTCACCCTCACCCTCACCCTAACACTCAACCTAACCCTAATACTAAACCTAATCCTCACCCTATCCCTAAACCTACCCTAACCCTCACCCTCAGGCTAGCCCTCACCCTAAACCTACCCTAAACCTGACCCTTCCCCTAACCCTAACCTTCACACTCACCCTAGCCCTCACCCTAACCCTAACCCTAAACCTAACCCTAACAATAACCCTAACCTTCACCTTAACCCTCACTCTCACCCTAAACCTAAACTTTACTATACTCCTCACCCTAACCCTAACCATAACCATAACCATAACCCTCACTCTAACCCTCACACTAACCCTTACCCTCACCCAAACCCTAAACCTAACCCTCACCCTAACCATAACACTAAACCTCACCCTAAACATAACAGTACCCCTCAACCTAACCTTCATCCTAAACCTAACCCTAACTCTAACACTCAACCTGACCCTCACCCTAAACCTAACCCTAACCCTAACCCTAACCCTCACCCTAACCCAAACCCTCACCCTCACCCTCACCCTCAAACTAACCCTAACCCTAACCCTAATCGTAACCCTAACCCTCACCCTCACCGTCACCCTTACCCTAAGCCTAATCCTAACCCAAACCTAACCCTCATCCTAACCCTCAAATTCACCCTAAACTTCACCCTAAACCTTACCCTTACCCTACCCCTAACCCTAACCCTATTCCTCACGTTAACGCTCATCCTAACTCTAACCATTAACTTAACCCTAAGCCTAACCCTCCCTTCACCCTCACCCTCACCCACAGCCTAAACCTAACCCTAATCCCAATACTATCACTAAAACTCAATCTCATCCTCAACCTAAACCTAAACCTAACCCTAAACCTCCCCCTCACCCTCAAACTCTCTTTCATCCTAATTCGAAAATAACCCTAACCCTTACTCTAACCCTAACCCTAACCCTAACCCCAGCTCTAAACCTAACCCTCCTCCTCAACCTCAACCTCAGCCCAAACCGAACTCTATGCCTAATCCAAACCTTAACCCTCACTCTCACCCTCACCCTAAACCTAACCCTTAACCTAATTCTCAGCCTAACCATCACCCTATCCCTAACCCTAAACCACATCCTCACCCTAGATTTCAACCTAACACTCACGCTGACCCTATCCCTCACACTAACCCTAACCCTAACCCTCACACTAATCCTAACCCTAACCCTAACCCTCACTCTCACCCTCACACTAAACCTAACAGTAACCCTCAACTTCACCCTCACCCTCAACCTCATCCTCAACCTCACCCTCAGCCTAACCCTAACCATAATCCAAATCCGAACCCTAACCCACACTCTCACCCTCACCTTAAATCTAACCCTAACCCTAAACCTCGCCCTCCCCCTACCCCAACCCTCACTCTCACCCTCACCCTAACCCTAACAATAACCCTAACCGTAACCCTAACCCTAACACTAACACTAAACCTAATCCTATGCCTAAACCGCACCCTCCCGATCCCTCTCCACCTCAACATAACACTAAGCCTAATACTAATCCTAACCCTAATTCTCACTCTCACCCTCACCCCAAACCTAACCCTAACAATAAACCTCACCCTCACCCTAACCCTCACTCTAACCTCAACAAATTTACTAAACCTAACCCTAAAGATTACCCTAACCCTCACCCGAACACTAACTCTAACCCTAACATCAACCCTAAACCTAAACCTAAACCTCAAACTAACCCTAACCCTCACCCTAACCCTAACCCTCACCCTGACCCTGAACCTCACCCTAACCCTAATCCTACACCTAACACTCACCCTAACCCTAAATTGCAAGCTAACCCTCATCCTAACCCTAACCGTAACCCTCGGCCTCCCCCAACCCTCACCGTCACCCTAACCCTCACCCTAAACCGAACCCTCACCCACAACCTAATCCTCACCCTCACCCGAACACTCTCCATAACCCTAAACCTCACCCTGACCTTAATCATCACAATAACACTAACCCCCCACCCTAACCCTAACCCTGATCCTCACCCTAACCCTCACCCTCAACCTCATCCTCACACTCACCCTAAGCCTAACCCTAAATTTAACACTAGTCCTAAACCTAAATCTCACCCTCATCCTCATCATAATGCTAACCCTAACCCTAAACTTAACCCTCACCCTCACCCTAGCCCTCACCCTTAACCTCACCCTAACCCTCACCCTAACTCTAACCCTCACCCATACCCTTACCCTCACCCTCACCTGAACACTCAACCTCAACCTAAAATTCACCCTCACCCTAAACATCACCCTAACCCTAACCTCACCCTAAACCTAACCCTAAACCTCACCCTAAACCTCTCCCTCACCCTCCCCTCACTCTAATCCTAAGCCTAACCCTAAACCTACCACTAATCCTAAACCTAAAACTCACCCTCACTATCTCCCTAAGGGTATCCCCAACCCTAAACCTAACCCTAACCCTAACCCTCACCCTAACCCTAATGCTAATCCCAACCCTCACCCTCACACTCACCCTTACCCAAACCCTTAAACTCAGGCTAAACCTAACCCTAAACTTAGCTTTAACCCTCAGATTAAACATAACCCTGACCCTAACCCTAACCTTACACATCAGCCTAACCCTCACCGTAACCCGAACCCTCACCCTAACACTAAGCCTAACCCTAATTCTCACCCTATCCCTAACTCTACCCCTAAACCTCACCCTCACCCTAGCCCTCACCTAACTCTAACAATAACCCTAAAACCCACCTTACCCACCACCTCATCCTAAACTTCACCCTCAACCTAAACATCACCCTAAGTAAATGCTCACCCTACCCTAACCCGAACCCTCACCCTAACAATAACCCTCACCCTAACCCTCACCCTCACCCTAATCATCACACTAATCCTAACCCTAACTCATACCTTACCGAAAAACTCACGCTCACTCTCACGCTCAACCTAACGCTCACTCTTACTCTAGCCCTCACGCTAACCTTAACCCTAACCCTAACCCTCAACCTCACCCTCAACTTCAGCCTAACCGTAACCCTAACCCTAATTCTAATCCTAACCCTACCCATCACCCTCACCCTCACCCTCACCCTAACCGTAAACCTAACCCTAACCCTCACCCTCACCCACACCCTCACACTAACTCTAACATTATTCCTCACCCTCACCCTAACACTAAAACTCACCATAACCCTAACCCTCACACTCACTCACACATAATCCTAACCCTAACCCTAAGCCTAAACTTCACCCTCACCCTAACCCTCATCCAAAAATTTTCTCTCACCCTAATCCTAACCCTAACACTCAAACTAACCCTGACACTCACACTCACCCTAACCCTAACCATAATCATAACCCTTCCCCTCCCCCTCACCCTCAGCCTAACCCTAACCATAATCCTAATTCTAACCCTAACACTCACCATATCCCTCACCCTAAACCTAACCCTAACCGTAAACCTCCCCCTCTCCTACCCCTACCCCTCCCCATAAACCTAAAAATAATCCTAACCCTAAACCTAACACTAACCCTCACCATAACCCTAACCCCAGCAAATATCCTAACCCTCCCCCTCACCCTCACTTTCACCCTCACCTTAACCCTAACCCTAATCCTAATCCTAACCCTAACCCTCACTCTCACCCTCACCCTAAACCTAACCCTAAACCTAAACCTCACCCTCACCCTCACCCTCACCTTTAACCTCACTCTAACCCTAACAGTAACCTTAACCCTAACCCTAAACCTCAACCTAACCCTCACCCTCAAACTAAACCTAACCCTCACCCTAAACCTAACACTACCCCTCACCCTAACCCTCACCCTAACCCAAACCCTAAACCTAATCCTCACCCTATCCGTATCCCTAACCCAAACCCTCACCCTCAACCTAGCCCTCACCCTAACACTAAACGTAACCCTTCTCCAAACCCTAACCCTCACCCTAACCCTAACGCTCACGCTGACCCTTACCCTCAACCTAACCCTAACCCTAATCCTAAACCTCACCTTAATGCTCACTCTCAACCTAACCTTAACCTTTACCATACTCTTCACCCTAAACCTAACCCTAACCCTAACCCTCACTCTCACCCTCACTCTAAACCTAACCCTAACCTACCCTCAGCCTAACCATCACCCTAACCCTCATCCTCATCCTAGCTCTCACCCTAACACTCACCAAACCCTAACCCTCACACTAATCCTGACCCAAACCCTAACCCTCACTCTCACCCTCACCCTAAACCTAACCCTAGGACTCAATCTCAACTTCATCCTCACCCTCACCCTCAACCTCAACATCACCCTAACACTAACCCTAACAATAACCATAACATTATTCCTAATCCTCACCCTAACCCTCATCCTAGCCCTCATCCTAACCCTTACCCTAATCCTAACCATCACCCTCACCATAACTCTATCCCTAACTCAAACCTTCACCCGCATCCTCACCATCATCCTCGGTCAAACCCTAAACCTAACCCTAATCCTAACCCTAACCCTCACCATTAACCTCATTCTAACCCTTACCCTTACACAACCCTCACCCTCACCCTATCTCTAACCCTCACCGTACCCTAACCCTCACCCTAAAACTCACCGTAAACCTAACCCTAACCCTAATCCTCACCCTAAACCCAACGTTCACACTAACCATAACCCTCAACCTCACCCTCACCCCAAGCCTAAACCTAACCCTAACCCTCATTCTAAACCTAAGCCTCACCCTCACACTAATACTCACCCTAACCCTTACCCTCACTCTAACACTAACACTAACCCTCACAGTAATCCTAAACATAAATCTAAACCTCTACCCAACCCTAACCCTAACCCTAAGCCTCACACACACCCTAAGCCTCACCCTCACCTGAACACTCACCCTCACCGAAAACTCATCCTCACCCTAAACATCACACTAAACCTAACCTTCACCCTAAACCTAACCCTAACCCTCAATCTAAACCTCACCCTCACCCTCATCCTCACTGTAACCCTAAGCCTAACCCTAAACCTAACACTAATCCTAAACCTAAATCTCAACCTCACTTTCTCCCTAAGGCTAACACTAACCCTAACTAACCCTAACTCTCACTCTCCCCCTCACTCTCAATTTCTGCCTAACCCTAACTTTAATCCAAATCCTAACCGTAACCCACACTCTCACCCTCACCTTAAACCTAACTCTAACCCTAAACCTCGCTCTCCAATCTCTCTCACCCTCACCCTAACCCTTACAATAACAATAACCCTAACATAACCCTAACCCAATACCTAAACAGCCTCCTCCCCCTCCCTCTCCACCTCAGCCTTACCCTAACCCTAATCCTAATCCTAACCCTAATTCTTACTCTCACCTCACCCTAAACCTAACCCTAAACCTACACCTCACCCTCACACTCACCAACAACCTAACCCTAACAATAAACCTAAACCTAACCCTAAACCTTACCCTAACCCTCACCCGAACAGTAAATCTAACCCTAAACCTAAACCAAACCCTTACCCTAACCCTAACACTAACCATCACCCTAACCCTAAACCTAAACATCACCATAACCCTCAACCTAACCCTAAACCTAACCCTAAACCTCAACCTCACCCTCACCCTAAACCTGACCCTCACGCTCACCTTAACCCTCACAATAACACTTACCCTCACCCTAACCCTAACCCAAAAGCTAACCCTAACCCTCACACTAAACCTAAGCATCACCCTAACTCTAACCCTACCCCTAACCCTAACATTCATCCTAACCCTAAACCTAACCCTAACCCTCACCCTAATCCCAAACCTCACACTCACCCTCACCATCACCCTGAGTCTAACCCTAAACCTAACCCTAATCCTAACCCTAACCCTAACACTAATCCTAACCCTAACCCTCACCCTCACCCTCACCCTAACTCTAAGCCTTCCTCAACCCTAACCCTCACCCTAACATTAACCCTCACCGAACCCTAACCCTCACCCTCACACTCACCCTAACACTAACACTAACCTTCACCCTCACCCTAACCCTAACCCTAAACCTAACTGTAACCATCACCCTAACCCTCACCCTAAACCTAAGTCTAACTCTAACCCTCAACCTCACCCTAAACCTCTCCATAACTCTTACACTCACTCTAACCCTAACCGTAAACCTAACCCTCACACAAATCCTAACCCTTACCCTAACCCTAAATTGCAACCTAAACCTCATCCTAACCCTAACCCTCACTGTCAACCTAACCCTCACCCTAAAAGTAACCCTCACCCACAACCTAATCCTCACCCTCAGGCAAAACTCACCCTAACCGTAAACCTCACCCTCACCTTAATCATAACACTAGCACTAACCCCCACCCTAACCATAATCCTAACCCTCATCCTAACCCTCACACTCAACCTCATCCTCACACTCGCCCTAAACCTAACTGTAAAACTAACATTAGTCCTAAACCTAAATCTCACCCTCAGCCTCACCCTAACTCTAACCCTAACCCTAACCTTAACCCTCACCCTCACCCTAGCACTCAACCTAAACCTTACCCTAACCCTCACCCTAACCTTCAACCTAACCCTTATCCTCACCTTAAGCCTAACCCTCACCCTAACCCTAACACTCACCCTAACCCTTAAATTCACCCTAACCCCAACCCCAACTCTAAACCTAAACCTCACACTAACCATAACCCTAACCCTAAACCTAACCCTACCCCTCACACTAACCCTAAACCTAACCCTAACCCTAACTCTAATCCTCACACTAACCCTAAACCTCACCCTAATCCTAACCTTATCCCTAACACTACTCTAACCCTTACCCTCACCCTAACCCTATAGTTAACACTAAACCTAACCCTCAGATTAAACTGACACCTCAACATAACCATAAACCTACCCCACAGCCTAACCCTCACCCTAACCCTCACCCTAACCCTCACCCTAACACTCAGACTAACCATAACCCTCACTCTCATCCTAACCCTCACTCTAAAATTTACCCTCACCCTAACCCTAATCCTAACCCTCACCCTCACCCACAGCCTAACCCTAACCCTAAATCTAATCCTAACCCTAACGCTCACCCTCACCCTCACCCTAAACCTAACCCTAACACTTACCCTCACGCTCACCTGCACCCTCACCCTAACCCTCAGTCTCACCTTCACCCTCACCATAACCCTAACCCTAACCCTCACCCTAACCCTAACCCTCACCCTAACCTTAACCCTAACCCTCACCCTCAACCTTACCCTAACCCTAACCCTCAACCTCACCCTAACCCTCACCCTAACCGAAATGATAACACTAAAACTCAACCTCACCTTAAATCTCAACGTAACCCTTACCCTCATCTTAACGGTAACCTTAACCCTAACCCTAACGCTCAGACTAAAACTAACCCTCACCCTAAACCTAACTCTACCCCTCAGCCTAACCCTCACCCTAACACTAAAATTAACCCTAACCCTCACCCTGACACTAACCCTCACTGTCACCTTAACCCTCAACCTAAACCTTACCCTCACCCACACCCTTACCGTAAACCTAATCCTAAACATAGCCCTAACACAAACCCTCATCCTAAACCTAAACCAAACCCTAACCCTCAACCTAACCTTCACCCTAACCCTAAACCTAAACCTCACCCTCACTCTAACCCTCACACTAACGCTTACCATCACTCTAACCCTAAACCTAACCCTAACGCTCACAGTAAACCTAACCCTCACCCTAATATTAACAATACCACTCACCCTAACACTCATCCTAACCCATAACGTAAACCTAACCCAAACTTCACCCTCACCCTAAACCTAAGCCTAACCCTCACCCTAACACAATCCCAACCCTCACCCTCACCCTCACCCTCAGTCTATGCCTAACCCTAAGCCTAATCCTAAGCCAAACCCTAGCCCTAATCCCAACCCTAACCCTCACCCTCACCCTCACCCTAACTCTAACCCTTACCCAAACCTCACCCAAAACTTCACCCTAACTCTAACCATCACTGAACCCTTACATTCACTCTCAAACTCACCTTAACCCTAAACCTAACCCTAACCCTAACCTTCATCCTAAACCTAAACCTAACTCTAACCCTCACCCTAAACCTAACCCTAACCCAAAGGCTAACTCTAACCCTCACCCTCACCCTAAACCACTCCTGAAACCTTACCCTAACCCTAAACCTATCCTAAAGCTAATTCTAATCCTCACACTAATCCTATCCCTAACCCTAAAGCTAACAATAACCCTCACCTTCACTATAACCCTCACCGTCACCCAAACCCTCACCCTAACAATAACTCTCACACACACCCTAACCCTCACCCACACTGGAACACTCAGCCTAACCCTAAACCACACCCTCAACCTAAACTTCACCCTAAACCTAACCCTCATCCTAACCCTTACACTCCCCCTAATCCTAACCCTAAACCTCACCCTAACCTTAAACCTAACCCTTACCCTCACCTTAAACTTAACCCTCACCCTAAACCTAACCCTGCCCCTAAACCTTACCCTCACCTTAACCCTAACTCCAACACTAAGCCTAAACCTCACACTAACCCTAACCCTCTCCCCAACCCTAACCCTAACCCTAAGTCTAACTCTAACACTCACCCTCACACTAAACCTCTCCCTAACCCTAACACTAACACTAACCCTAACCTAACCCTAATCCTAACCCTCATCCCAACCCTCACCATCACCCTAACCCTCAAACTAACCTTAACCTTCACCCACTCCCTTAACCTCACCCTCACCTGAACACTCACACTAACACTAATCCTAACCCTCACCCTCAACCTCACCTGCAACCTCACCCTAAGCCTAACCCTAAAACTAACACTAATCCTAAACCTAAATCTCACCCTCACACTTACCCTAACTCTAACCATAACCCTAACCCTAACCTTATCCCTCACACTAACCCTTACCCTCACCCCAACCCTAAATCCAACACGAACCCTAACCCTCAAATTCTTACCCTCACCCTAACCTTTACCCTCACCCTAAACCTAAGCCCACCCCAAACCATAACCCTCACACTAACATTAACCCACACACTAACCCTAACCCTACCCGCCACCCTAAGCCTAAACCTAACCCTAACCATAAACCTAATCCTCACACTAAACGTAAAACTCACCCTAACATTTACCCTAACCCTAAACCTCACGCTAACCCTCACACTCACCCTCACCCTCACCCTAAGCCTAACCCTAACGCTAACCCTAATCCTAACCATAATGCTCACCCTCACGCTAACCCTAACCCTAAACCTAACCCTCAGCCTCACCATCACCCTCACCCTAAACGTAATCCTAACACTCACCCTAACCCTAACCCTAACCCTCACCCTAACCCTAACCCTCACTCTCACCCTCACCCAAAACCTAACCCTAAATCTAAAACTCCCCCTACCCTTACCCCTCCCCTTCAACCTCAACCTCACCCTCACCCTAAACCTTACAATAACCCTAAACCTAACCCTAACCCTCACTCTAACCTTTACCCTAAACCTAACCATCACCCGCCCCCTCCCGCTCCCCTTCACCCTCAGCATAACCCTAAACCCAATGCTAATCCTAACACTAACTCTAACTCTCAACCTCACCCTAAACCTAACCCTAACTCTAAACTTCACCCTCCCCCTCTTCCTGACATTGACCCTCACCCTAACCCTAACAATAACTCTAAACATAACCCTAAACTTTACCCTAACCCTCAACCTAACACTCAGCCTAACCCTAACCCTAACCCTACCACTCAGCCTAACCTTCACCCTAACCCTAAAAATACCACTCAGCCTAACCCTCACCCTAACCCTAACACTAATCCTAATCCTCACCCTATCCCTAACCCTAACCCTAACACTTACCCTCACCCTAATTCACACCCTAACCCAAACACTATACCTAAACGTAATCCTCACCCTAAACCTAACCCTCACCTTGACCCTAACCCGAAACCTAACCCTAAACCAAACCCTAACCCTCACACTAACCCTAACCCTCATCTTAACCGTAACTCTGCCCTAACACTCACCCTAACCCTCAGGCTAAGCCTAAACCTAACCCTAACCCTCACCCTAACACGAAATCCTCACCTTCATCCTCACCCTCACCCTAATCCTAATCATAAACCTAACCCTCAACCTCACCCTCAACCTCACCCTAACTCTAACCCTTACCCAATCCTAACCATAAACCACACCCTAACTCTAACCCTCACCGAACCCCAACCCTCCCCCTCACACTCACCCTAACATTAAACGTAACCTTAACCCTCACCCTAACCCTAACCCTCAACCTAACCCTCACCCTGAACCTCACCCTCACAATCACCCTAAGCCTAACCCTAAAACTAACACTAATACTAAGCCTAAATCTCACCCTCACTCTCACCCTAACTCTAAACCTAAACCTAACCCTAACCTTAACCCTCACCCTGACACTTACTCTCACCCTAATCCTAACCCCAAACCTAAACCTGACCCTCAACCTAACCCTTACCCTCACCTTAACCCTAAACCTCACCATAACCCTAACACTCACCCTAAAACTGATATTCACCCTAACCCTAATCCCAACCCTAACACTAACCCTCACACTAACCGTACCCCTCACTGTAACCTTAACCCTAATCTTAAGTCTAAATCTAACCCTCACCCTCACCCTAAACCTCACCCTAATCATTACTCTCATCCTAACCCTAACCCCAACTCTAACCCTAACACTCACACTAACCCTAACCCTCACCCTAAACCTAACCATACCCCTCACCCTTACCCTAACCCTAACCCTAACACTAACCTTAATCCTCACACTAACCCTAAACCTCACCCTAACCTTAAACTTAACCCTCACCCTAACTGTCACACTCACCCTCACCCTCACCCACAGCCAAAACCTAACCCTAACCGTAAACCTAAACCTAATGCTCACACTCACCCTCACCCTAACCTTAACTCTAAACCTAACCCTAACCCGCCCCCTCCCCCTCTTCTTCACCCTCAGCCTAACCCAAAAACTAACCCTTATCCTCACCCTAAACCTTATACTCACCCTAAAACTAACCCCAAACCTAACCTTAACGCTCACTCTAAGCCTAAACCTAACCCTAACCCTCAACCTCACCATAACCCTCACCGTCAACCTATGCCTCACCATCAAACCTAACACTCACCCTAAACCTAACTCTCACCCACACCCTAACATTCACCCTTACCCGAACACTCACCCTAACCCTAAAACTCACCCTCACCCTAAACATCACCCTAACCCTAACCCTCACCCTAACCCTTACCCTAACCCTCACCCTAAACCTCTTGCTCACTCTCACCCTAACCCTAAGCCTAACCCTAAAGCTAACACTAATCCTAAACCTAAATCTCACCATCAACCTAACGCTAAAATTAACCCTAAACCAAACCTTAACCCTCAACCTCACCCTAGACCTCACCCTAACTCTAAACCTCAACCTAACGCTTATACTCACCCTAATCCTAATCCTCACCCTAACCCTTACCCTCACCCTAACCCTTACCCTCACCCTAACCCTATCCCCAACCCTTACCCTAACCCTCACAGTAAACCTAAACTTCAACCTAACCCTTCCCCTCTCCATAACCCTAAACCTAAACCTAACCCTAACCCTAATCCTCACACTAACTCTAAATCACACCCTAACTCTAACCCTAAACCTAACCCTCACCATAACCCCAACCCTCACGCTAACCCTAACCCTCACCCTGATCCTAAACCACACCCTAAGCCTAAACCTAAACCTAACACTCACCCTCACACTAACCTTCACCCTTAACCTTACCTTCACCCTAACCCTCACGCTAACCCTAACTCTAACCATAACCCTCACACTAACACTCACCCTAACCCTAACCCTAACACTCACCCTCAACATAACCCTCACACTAACGCTTACCCTCACCCTAAACCTAAGACTAACCCTAACCCTCATCCTCACCCTAACCGTCACCCTAAGCATATCCCTACCCCTCACCCTAACGTTCATTTTAAAACTAACCCTACTCATAACTCTCACGCTAACCCTAACCCTAAACCTAACCCTCACCCTCACCCAAACCCTCACCCTCACCCTCATCCTCATCCTCAGTCTAACCCTAATCCAAACCCTCAACTTAACCCTAACCCTCACACGAACCCTAAACCTCACCCTAACCCTTATACTCACCCTAACCCTAACACTCACACTAATCCTAACCCTAACCCTATCCCTAATCATAAACTTCACCCTAACCATCAACTTAACCCTAACCCTCAACCTAATCATAAACCTACACCTCACCCTAACACTCATCCTAAACCTAACCCTAACCTTAACCCTGACGCTAACCCTAACCCTAATCCTAACCCTAACCCTAACCCTGAGCCTCAAACTAACCCTAACCCTAACCCTTGCCCTCAACCTTATCCTAACCCTAACCTTAACCTAACCCTCACCCTAACCAAAAAGCTAAACCTAACCTTCACCCTCATCCTAACCATCACCCTCACACTTACCCTCACCTTAACCATTACCTTAACCCTACCCCTAACCCTGATACTAAACCTATAAATCACCCTAAACCTAAACCTGCCCCTCAGACTAACCCTCACTCTAATCCTAAACCTAACCCTATTTCTCACCCTATCGCTAACCCTAACCCTAACGCTCACCCTCAACTTAGCTCTCACCCTACTTCTAAGCCTAAACCTAACACTCACCCTCACCCTCACCCTAACCCTCACCCTCACCCTCACCCAAAACATCACCCTAACCCTAACCCGAACCTGAACCCTAACCCAAACAACCACACTAACTCTAACCTTCACCCTAAACATAACCCTTACCCCCACCCTAACACTCACCCTAAATCTAACCCTCACCGAAGCCTAACCCTCAGCCTAACCCTCACCCTAACCCTCACCATAACCCTCACCATAACACTCAGGCTAACTCTAACCCTCACTCTCACCCTAACCCTCACCCTTTCACTTACTCTCACCCTAACACTGACCCTAAGCCTCACCCTCACCCTCAGCCTAAACCTAAACCTTAAACTAATCCTAAACCTAACGCTCACCTTTACCCTCACCCAAACCCGAACCCTATCCCGATCCCTAACCCTCACCCTAACATTCAGCTTCACCCTCAACCTCACCCTAACCCTAACCCAAACCCTACACCTCACCCTAAAGATCACCCTAACCCTAACCCTCACCCGAACCCTAACCCTAAAACTCACACTAACCCTAATTCTCACCCTAAACATAACCCTACCTCTCACACTAACACTCAACTGTAACCCTAACCCTAAACCTGACCCTCACCCTAACCCTAACCCTAACCCTTACACAACCCTAACCCTCACCCTAACTCTAACCCTCACCAAACCCTAACATTCACCCTCACACCCACACTAACCCTAACCCTAATCCTCGCCCTAACCCTAAACCTAGCCCGAACACTCACCCTAACCCTAAGGCTAACCCTAAACCACTCCCTCACCATAAACCTCACCCTAACCCTTACACACACCCAAACCCTAACCCTAACCGTGAACCTAACCCTGAGCCTCACCCTAACCCTAACCCCAACCCTAAGACTAAACCTCATACTCATGCTAACCCTAACCCTAACCATTACCCAAACTTTAACCCTCAACCTCACCCTAGCCCTCACCTAACCCTAACCCTAACCCTCACCCTAACCCTTACCCTCACCCTAACCCCAACCCTAACGCTAACCTTCACACTAACCCTAACCCTCAACCTAACCCTAACCCTACCGGTCACCCTAACCCGAAACCTAACCCAAACCCTAACCCTAATCCTCACATTATCGCTAAACCTCATCCTAACTGTAATCCTAACCGTAACCCTAACCCTAACCTTAAACCTAACACTAACCCTCAGACTAAACCTAACCCTCACACTAACACTAACCCTAACATTCAGTCTAACACTCATTCTAACCCTCACCCTAACTCACAGGCTAAACCTAACACTCACTCTAAAACAAACCCTCAACCTAACACTTACTCTCACTGTAAACCTAACGCTAACCCTCACCCTCACCCTCACCCTCAGCCTAACCCTAACCCTAACATTAATCCTAACCCAAACGCTCACCTTCACCCTCATACGAACCCTAAACCTATTCCTATCCCTAACCCTCTCCCTCACCCTCACGATCACCCTAACCCTCAGCCTCACCCTCAACATCACCCTAATATTACCCTAACCCTAACCCTCACCCCAGCATTAAGCCTCACCCTAACCCTAAACCTAAACCTCACCCTCACTCTTACTCTAACCCTAACATTAACCATAACCCTCACCCTAACCCTCACCCTAAAGGAAGTCTAACCATAACCCTCACCCTCACCCTAACCCTAACCCTAACACTAACCCTCACCCTAACCCTAAACTTAACCCTAACCCTAACCCTAACCCTCAACCTAAGACTAAAACTAAACCTAACACTAAGCCTCACCCTCACCCTCACCCTAACCCTAACCCCAACACTAACACTCACCCTCACCCTCACTCTAAACTTAACCCTAACCCTCACCATAACCTAACCATAACCCTCACCATACACCTAACCGAAACGCTAACCATAATGCTTAATCTAACCGGACCCTAACATTAACCCTAACCCTCACCCTAAACCTAACCCTAAACTTTATCCTAACCCTCACCCTAACCATCACCCTAACCTTAACCCTAACCCTAACCCTCCCCCTCCCCCTAACCCTTAACCTAAACCTTACCCTCATCCTCACCCTATCCCTCACAATAAACCCAACCCTCACCCTCACCCTAACACTAACCATCACGCTCAACCTCAAGCTCACACTGAGCCTAACCCTAACCCTAAAACGAATCCAAACACTAAGCCTCACCGTCACCCTCAAACTAACCCTAACCAGAACCCTAACCCTCACCCTCTCCCTAACCCTCCCCCTCACTTTAAACCTCATCCTCAGCCTCAACCTCAACCTAAACTTAACCCTCATCCTAACCGTAACCCTTACCCTAACACTAACCCTAACCCACAGCCTAAACCTCACACTCACCCTAACCCTCATCCTCACCCTAGCCCTCCCCTCACCCTAACGCTAACACTCACCCCAGCGTTAACACTCACACTAACCCTCTCCCTCATCCTAAACCTCACCCAAACCCTTACCCTCACCCTAACCCTAACCCTCACCCTAACCCTAAACCTACCCCTCACCTTAACACTTATCCTAAACCTAAGACTAAACCTACCACTCACTCTAAACCTAACCCTAACCCTTACACTCACCCTCACCCTCAGACTAACCCAAACCCTAAATCTAACACTAAACCTAAACCTCACCCTAATCCTTACCCTCACTCTAACCCTAACCCTAACCCTAACCCTCACACTAATCATTACCCTCACACCAACACTAACTATACCCCTCACCCTAACCCGCAACCTAACACTAATACGAAACATAACCATCAACCTAACCCTAACCTTAACCCTCGCTCTCACTCTAACCCTCCCTGTGAACCTAACCCTTACATTTACCCTAACCCTCACCCACAACCCAACCCTCACCCTCACCCAAACCCTCATTCTATCCCTCACCCTAAACCTAACCCTAACTCTTACCCTCAACCTCACCCTAAACCTAACATCAACCCTCACCCTCACCCTCACTATAACACTCATGCTAACCCTAAACTTCACTCTCACCCTACCCTCATCCTAACCCTTACCCTCACCCTAACACTATCCCTAACCATAACACTCACACTAAACCTAACCCTCACCCTTACCCTAACCCTACCACTCACACTAACCCTAAACCTAAACCTAACCCTAAACCTCACCCTAACCCTAAGCCTAATCTGAACCCTCACCCTCACCCTAGCCCTAACCCTAACCCTAATCCTAAACTTAAACCTCACACTAAACCTAAACCTCACCCTAACCCTAACCCTCACCCTCACCATAACCCTTACCCTAAACATAACCCTAACATTAACACTAACTCTCACGCTAAAACTAACCCTTAACTTAACCCTAACCCTCATCCTAACCCTAACAGTAACCCTAACCATCCCCCTCACCCTAACCCTAAACCTAAACTTTAACCTCATCCTCACCCTAAACCTCACAATAACCCTATCCCTCACCTTTACCCTAACACTAACCATCACTCTCACCCTCACCCTTACCCTCAGCCTAACCCTAAACCTAACACTAATTCAAACACTGAAACACACCCTCACCCTCAGCCTAACCCTAACCGGAAACCTAACCCTCCCCTCACACTCACCCTTACCCTCACCTTAAACCTCAATCTCAGCCTCACCCTCAACCTAACCCTAACCCTAAACCTCCCACTCACCCTAATCGTAACCTTTACCCTAACGCTACCCTTACCCACAACCTAACCGTCACCATCATGCTCACCCTCACCCTAACCCTAACCCTAACCCTAACCCTCACCCTCACCCTACCTTTCACCCTAATCCTAACTTGAACCCTAATCCTGAACCTATCCCTAACCCTCAAACTAACCCTCACCCTCATCCTAACCCTAAACTTTACACTAACCCTAACCCTCGCCCTAACCATAACCCTACCCCTCACCTTAACCCTCATCCTAACCGTAACTCTAACCCTAACACTCTCCCTTCCCCTACCCCTAACCCTAACACTCACCCTGAACCTCAGCCTAAACCTAATAACCCTAACCCTAATCCTAACCCTATTGTCACCCTCACACTCAATCTAATTCTAACCCTAACCCTAACCCTAAATATACCCCTCACCCTAACCCTGACCCTCACCCTCAGTCTAACCCTAACGATCACCCTAAACCTTAACCTCATCCTACCCTAACTCTAACTAACCCTAACCCTCACCCTAACACTAACCCTAAACCTAACCCTTACCCAAAACATAATGCTTAACATTAACCTAACCCTCACCCTAAACCTAAACCTAAACTTAACACTAAACCTCACCCTAACCCGCACCCTAACCCTAACCCTAACCCTCCCCCACACATAACCCTCAACCTAACCCTTACCCTCATCCTCACCCTAACTCTCACAATAAACCTAACCCTCATACTCACCCTCACGCTCACCCTCAGGCTAACCATAACCCTAACACTAATCCAAACACTAACCCTCACCCTCACCCTCAAGCTAACCCTAACCCTAACCCTGCCCCTCACCTTATACCTCAACCGAACCCTAAGCTTAAGCCTAACCCTAACACTAATCCTAAACTTAACACTCATCCTCACCCAAACCCTAAACCTATCCCTAAAACTCACCCACACACTCACCCTATCCCTTACCCTAACCCTCACCCTCACCCTACCCTAAACAAAACCCTAAACGTAACCCTCACCCTACCCCTCACCCTAACCCTAAACCAAACCTAAACCTCACCCTAAACCTAACCCTCACCCTGACACTAAACCTAACCTTCATACTCACCCTAGCACTCACCCTAATCCTAACCCTATCCCTAACCCTCACCCTCATCCTAACCCTCACCCTTATCCTTACCCACACATTAACCCTAAACCTAACCCTAACCTTTCCCCTCAACCTCAACCTAATCCTAATCCTAACGCTCACCCTCACTGTCCCGCAAACCCTTTACCTAGCCCTCACCCTAACCCTCAACCTAAACCTAACCCTAACTGTAACCCTCACGCTAACCCTAACCCTCACACTCACGCTCAGTGTAACCCTTACCCAAACCCTAATCTTAACCGAAAGCCTCAACCTCACCCTCACACTAATCCTAACCTTTACCTTAACCCTAACTATACCCCTCACCCTAACACTCATCCCAACACTAATACGAACCCTAAACATCACCCTAACCTTAACCTTAACCCTCGTCTTGACTCTATACCTCCCCGTCAACCTAACCCTCACCTTTGCCCTAACCCTCACCCACAACCCAACCATCACACAAACTCTAACCCTATCCCTAACCCCAACCCTAACCCTAACCCTCACCCTCAAACTCAAACTCACCATAACCGTAACCCTACCGTCACTCTAACCCTACCCCTGAACCTATCACTAAACATAAACCACACCCTAACCCTCACCCTCACCCTCAGGCTAACCCTCACCCTCACCCTAGCCCTCACCCTTATCCTAACTCTAAACTTAACACTCACCTTTACCCTAACCCTCTCCCTAACCCTCACCCAAATCCTAACCCTCACCCTAACACTTACCCTCATCCTAAACCTAACCCTCAACCTAACCCTAACCCTACCCCTCACCTTATCACTCATCCTAACTGTAACCCTGACCCTTATCCTAACACTAACCCTAAAACTCAACCTGACCCTCAGCCAAACCCTAAACCTAACACTAAACACAGCCATATTCCTAACCCTCACACTCACCCAAATTCTAACCCTAAACTTAACCCTAAACATCACCCTCACCCTCACCATCAGCCTAACCCTAACCCTCACCCTAAACCTCACCCTACCCTAACCCTCAACTTAACCCTTATCGTAACCCTAAGCCTAACCCTAACACTCAACCTAAACCTAACACTGACCCTAACACTCACACTCACTCTCAGCCTAACCCTAACCCTAACCCTAATCCTAATCCTATTCCTCACCCACACCCTAATTCTAACCCTAACACTAACCCGAACTCTCACACTAAACCTAACCCTCACACTAAGCCTAACTCTGACTCTTACCCTAATCCTAACCCTAACCCTCACCCACAACCTAACTCTAATCCTAACCTTCAACCTAACCCTAAACCTCACCCTCACCCTCACCCTCCACCTAACCCTAACCCTACCTGTCACCCTAACCCTCATGCTAACCCTAACCTTAACCGTAACACTCACATTAATCCTAAACCTAATCCTAAACCTCACCCTCAGCCTAAAACTAACCCTCACCCTCACGCCCAACCCAACCCTAACCTGAACCTTAACCCAAACCCTCACACTCACCCTCACCCACACCTTAAAACTCAGCCTCAGACTCAACCTCACCCTAACCCAAACGCTAACACTAACCCTCACCCTCACCCTAACCCTAAACCTAACCCAAACCCTCACCCTACCCCTCATCCTCACACTAAGACTAACCCTAACCCTAAGACTAATCCTAAACCTAACACTCACCCTCACCCTATCCCTAAACCTAACCCTCACCCTAAACCTAACCCTACACCTAACCCTCACCCTCACCCTCATCGTAACTCTAAACCTAACCTAACCTTAAACATCACCCTAACCCTCACACTAACACTAACTCTCACCTTCATCCTAACCCTCACCCTAACACTTACCCTCACCCTAAATCTAAACCTTATCCTAAGCCTCACACTAACCCTAAACCTGACACTAATCCTAACCCTACCACTCAACCTAACCCTTATCCTAACAATTACCCTAACCCTAATCCTCATAACTAACAATAACCCTCACCCTAAACCTAACCCTCACACATACCCTAAACCTAACCCTCACCCTCACCCTCACCCTAAACTTCACCCTCACCCTAGTCCTCACCCTAAACCTAAATCTAACCCTAACCCTAAACCTGACCCTAATCCTCACCCTCAACCTAACCCTTACCCTCAACCTAACCCTCAGCCTGAACCTAAACCTAACCCAACCCCTAACCTTAAACTTAAACATCACCCTAACTCTTACACTAAACCTAACCCTCACCTTCATCCTCACCCTCACCCCAACAATTACCCTCACCCTAACCCTAAACCTAACCCTAACCTCACCCTCACCCTAACCCTTACCCTCATCCTAACCCAAACCCTAACGCTACCCTCACCCTAACCCTCATCCTAACCCTATCTGTAACCCTAATCCTCAACCTGACCTAACCCTAACCCTAATCCTAACCCTCATTCTCACCCCACCTTAATCATCACCGACACCCTAACACTCACGCTCACGCTCACCCTCAACCTCACCCTCAACCTAGCCCTCAGCCTAACCCAAAACCTAACCCTAGCCCTCACCCTAATTCTAACCCTAACCCTAAACCTCAGCGTCACATTAACCCTCACCCTAACCTTCACACTCAACCTAACCCTAATGCTAAACCTAACCATCACTCTAAATCTTAAACTCACCCTAATCCTCACCCTCACCCTAACCCTTACCCTAACCCTCACCATAAAACTCTCCCTAACCCTAACCCTAATCATAAACCTCAACCTCATCCTAACCCTCACCCTAATCCTCACCCTAACACTAACCATAACCCTTAACATCATCCTAAACCTCACCCTTACCCTTAACCTCACTATAACCCTAACCCTAACACTAACGCTAACCCTCACACTAAACATAACCCTCACAATAACCCTAACCCTAACCCTCACCCTAACACTCATGCTAAACATAACCCTAACCTTCACCCACACCCTAACCCTAAACCTAACCCTCACATTTACCCTACACCTCACACTCACCCTCATCCTCACACTAACTCTAAACCTACCCCTCACCCTAAACCTCATCATAACCCTAACCCTAACACTAACACTAACCCTCATCTTAACCTTCACCCTCACCCTCACCCTAACCCTAATCCAAACCCTCTCCCAACCCCTCACCCTCACCCTAAGACTAACCTTAACCCTAACACTAATCCTAGACCTAACCTAAAACTCACCTTCACCCCTCACAATCACCCTAACCCTCACTCTCACCCTAGCACTCACCCTAATCCTAACTCTAAACCTAACCCTCACCCTCAACCTAACGCTCACCCTCAACCTTACCCTCACCCTAACCCTTACCCTCACACTAACCCTAACCCTCAACCTATCCTAACACTGCCCCTCACCTTAACCCTCATCCTAACCCTAAGCCTAACCCTAACACTCACCCTAACCCTAACGCTAACACTCACCCTGATCCTCAGCCTAACCCTAACCCTAACACTAATCCTTACCCTATTCCTCACCCTCACATACACCCTAATTCTAAACGTAACCCTAACCCTAACTATACTCCTCACCTTAACCCTCAACCTAACCCTGAACCTAACCCTTACCCTCACCCTCACACTCACCCTCAGCCTAACCCTAACCATCGCCCTAAATCTTACCCTCAACCTACCCTAACCCTAACCCTAACCCTAACCCTAACACTCACCGAAAGCCTAACCCTAACACTAACCCTAAAATTAACCCTAAACCTCACGCTCAACCTAACACTCACCCTAACACTTACCCTAAACCTAACCCTAAAATACACAATCACCCTAAAACTCACCCTAACCATAAACCTCACCCACACCCTAACCCTCACCCACACCCTCACCCTCACCCATACCCTCACACTAAAAATCACCCTAACCCTAACCTGCACACTAACCCTAACCCTAACCCTCACCCTAACCCTAACCCTCACCCTCACACCAACCCTAAGCCTAACACTAACCCTAAAACTAATCCTAAACCTAACACTCACCCTCACCCTAACCCTAAACCTAGCAGTAAACCTCACCCTGACACTCACCCTAACCCTAACCCTAAATCTCACCCTCAACCTAACCCTAATCAAAATCCTAACCTTAAACCTAACCCTAACCCTCACCCTAACCCTTTCCCTAACCCAAAAAATCATCCTAACCCTCCCCCTTACCCTTTGCCTCACGGTAACCCTAAACCTAAACCTAACCCTAACCCTCACACTAACACTAAGGCTCACACTAACCCCAATTATACCCCTCACGCTAACCCTCAACCTTAACCTAACCCTAACCCTAAACCTCAACCTAACCCTTTAATTCACCCTAGCCTCACCCTAACCCTAACCCTCACCCTATCCCTCAGCCTTATCCTAACCCTAACCCTAACCCTTATCTTCTCACTATCCATAACCCTGAACCTAACCCTAATCCTACCCCTCAACTTAACACTCATCCTAACCCTAAGCCTAACACTAACACTCATCCTAAACCTAACCCTAACACTAATCCTCACCCTCAGCCTAACCCTAACCCTAACCCTAATCCTAACCCTATTCCTCAACCTAACCCTCACCCTAATTCTAAATATAACCCTAAACCTAACCCTCACCCTCACCCTAACTCTAAAACTCACCGTAACCCTCAACCTAACCCTAACTCTAACAGTAACCCTAAACCTTACCCTAAACCTCACCCTAACCCTTACACTCCCTCTAACCCTAAACCTAACCCTAACCCTCACATTAATCCTAACCCTCACGGTAACCCTAACTATACCCCTCACTCTAACCCTCACCCTCACCGTAACCCTAAATATACCCCTCATTGTAACCCTCACGGTAACACTAATATGAACCCTAACCATCACCCTAACCCTAACCTTAACCCTTGCTCTCAGTCTAACCCTCCCCGACAACCTAACCCTCATCTTTACCCTAACACTCACCCACAGCCCAACTCTCAACCTCACCCAACCTTCATCCTATCCCTAAACCTAACCCTAACCCTCACCCTAAGATTCATGCTAACCCTAAACCTTACTCTCACCCTAACCTCATCCTGAACCTTACCCTCAAGCTAACCCTATCCCTAACCATAACCCTCACACTAAACCTAACCCTACCCCTAACCCTAACCCTACCCCTAACACTTACCATAACCGTAACCTTAATCCGCAACCTCAACCTAACCCCTACCTTCACCCTAACCCTCACCCTCACCCTAACCCTAACACTAGCCCTAAACTTAACCTTAAACATCACCCTAAACCTAACCCTCACTCTCATCCTAACCGTCGCCCTAACAATTACCCTCACCCTAACTCTAATCCTAACCCTAACCCTCACCCTCACCCTCACCCTAACCCTAAATCTACCCCTAACCTAAACCTCAGCCTAAACCTAACCCTACACTTAACCCTCATGCTAACCCTAGCCCTCACCCTCACTGTCAGCCTAACCCTAACCCAAACCCTAATCCTTACCCTAACCTCACCCTCACCCTAACCCTAACCCTAAACCTAACCCTCACCCTCACCCTTACCCTGACACTAAACCTAACCCTAAACCTCTCCCTAACCCTAACCCTCACCCTAAACCTAACCGTAAATCTCACCCTAACCCTAACCCTAACCTTAACCCTAACCCTCACCCTAAACCTAACCCTAACATTAACCTTAACCCTCACCCTAAAAGTAACCCTAAACTTAAGCCTAAATCTCACACTAATCCTCACCCTAACCCTAACCCTAACTCTAAGCCTCCCCATCACCCAAACCCTCAACCTAACCCTTACCCTCATCCTCACCCTAACCCTCACAATAAACCTAACCCTCACCCTAAACCGAACACTAACACTCACCCTCACCTTCATACTCACCCTCAGAATAACCCTAACACTAACACTAATTCATACACTAACCCTCACCCTCACCCTCAACCCAACCCTAACCTGAACCTTAACCCAAACCCTCACACTCACCCTCACCCACACCTTAAAACTCAGCCTCAGACTCAACCTCACCCTAACCCAAACGCTAACCCTAACCCTCACCCTAACCCTCACCTTCACCCTCACAATCACCCTAACCCTCACCCTCACCCTAGCACTCACCCTAATCCTAACTCTAACCTTAACCCTCACCCTCACCCTAACGCTCACCCTCAACCTTAACCTCACCCTAACCCTCACCCTCACACTCACCCTCAGCCTAACCCTAACCCTCACCCTAAATCTTACCCTCAACCTACCCTAACCCTAACCCTAACCCTAACACTCACCGAAAGCCTAACCCTAACACTAACCCTAAAATTAACCCTAAACTTCACGCTCAACCTAACACTCACCCTAACACTTACTCTAGACCTAACCCTAAAACACACAATCACCCTAAAACTCACCCTAACCATAAACCTCACCCAAACCCTAACCCTCACCCACACCCTCACCCTCACACTTACCCTCACACTAAAAATCACCCTAACCCTAACCTGCAACCTAAACTTAACCCTAACCCTCACCCTAACCCTAACCCTCACCCTCACACCAACCCTAAGCCTAACACTAACCCTAACACTAATCCTAAACCTAACACTCACCCTCACCCTAACCCTAAACCTAGCAGTAAACCTCACCCTGACACTCACCCTAACCCTAACTCTAAACCTCACCCTCAACCTAACCCTAAACAAAACCCTAACTCTAAACCTAACCCTAACCCTCACCCTAACCCTAACCATCATCCTAACCCTAACCCTAACCCTCATCCTCACCCTAACACTCACCCTCACCCTAACCCTTTCCCTAACCCAAACCATCATCCTAACTCTCCCCCTTACCCTTACCCTCACGGTAACCCTAAACCTAACCCTAACCCTAACCCTCACACTAACACTAAGGCTCACACTAACCCCAATTATACCCCTCACCCTAACCCTCAACCTGAACCTAACCCTAACCCTAAACCTCACCCTAACCCTTACATTCACCCTAGCCTCACCCTAACCCTAACCCTAACCCTCAGCCTTATCCTAACCCTAACACTAATCCTCACCCTCAGCCTAACCCTAACCCTAACCCTAATCCTAACCCTATTCCTCAACCTCACCCTCACCCTAATTATAAATATAACCCTAAACCTAACCCTCACCCTCACCCTAACTCTAAAACTCACCGTAACCCTCAACCTAACCCTAACTCTAACAGTAACCCTAAACCACACCCTAAACCTCACCCTAAACCTCACCCTAACCCTTACCCTCCCTCTAACCCTGAACCTAACCCTAACCCTCACATTAATCCTAACCCTCACCTTAACCCTAACTATACCCCTCACTCTAACCCTCACCGTAACACTAATATGATCCCTAACCATCACCCTAACCCTAACCTTAACCCTTGCTCTCAGTCTAACCCTCCCCGACAACCTAACCCTCATCTTTACCCTAACACTCACCCACAGCCCAACTCTCAACCTCACCCAACCTTCATCCTATCCCTAAACCTAACCCTAACCCTCACCCTAAGATTCATGCTAACCCTAAACCTTACTCTCACCCTAACCTCATCCTGAACCTTACCCTCAAGCTAACCCTATCCCTAACCATAACCCTCACACTAAACCTAACCCTACCCCTAACCCTAACCCTACCCCTAACACTTACCATAACCATAACCTTAATCCGCAACCTCAACCTAACCCCTACCTTCACCCTAACCCTCACCCTCACCCTAACCCTAACACTAGCCCTAAACTTAACCTTAAACATCACCCTAAACCTAACCCTCACTCTCATCCTAACCGTCGCCCTAACAATTACCCTCACCCTAACTCTAATCCTAACCCTAACCCTCACCCTCAACCTAACACTTCCCATCACGCTAACCCTAACCCTAACCCTAAACCTACGTACCCCTCAACCTAACCCTAACCGTAACCCTAATTCTCAACCTGAAACTAACCCTAACCCTAACCATAACTCTAACCCTCACCGTCATCCTAACCCTCAACGTCCTCCTAATCCTCACCCTACCCTAACTTTCACCGACACCCTAACCCTCATGCTCACCCTCAAGCTAACTCACGCACTCAGCCTAGCCCTCAGCCTAACCGTAACCCTAACCCTAACCCTCACCCTAACCCTAACCTTTACCCTCACCCTAAACCTAAACCTCACCCTCACCCTCACGTTCAAACTAACCCTAACCCTACCCCTCACCCTAAACCTCATTGTAACCCTAACCCTCACCCTAATACTCAAACTAATCCTAAACCTAACCCTAAAACTCACACTCACCCTCACCCTCAGTCTAACACTAACCCTCACGATAACCCTTACCCTCACCCTTCCCTAATCCTAACCCGAACCCTAACCCTCACCCACATCCTACACTCACCCAAACCCTCACCCTAACACTAACCCTATTCCTCACCCTAACCTCAACCTCACGCAAACACTGTCCCTAAACCTCACCCTCATCCTAACCCACACCCTTACCCGTACCATCATGGAAACCCTAAACCTAACCCTAACCCTAACACTAACACTAAGGCTCACACTAACCCCAACTATACCCCTCACCCTAACCCTCACCCTCACCCTCACCCTAACCCTAAATCTACCCCTCACCCTAAACCTCAGCCTAAACCTAACCCTACACTTAACCCTCATGCTAACCCTAGCCCTCACCCTCACTGTCAGCCTAACCCTAACCCAAACCCTAATCCTTACCCTAACCTCACCCTCACCCTAACCCTCACCCTCATCCTAACCCTCACCTTCACCGCAAACCTCACCCCAACTCTAACCCTCACCCATACCCTAAACCTAAGCCTCTGCCTCACCCTCACCCTAACCCTCACCCGCACCCTAGTCCAAACCCTAAACCTAACCCTAACCCTAACACTAAACCTCACCCTAATCCTCACCCTCAACCTAACCCTTACCCTCACCCTAACTCTCACCCTGAACCTAAGCCTAACCCAATCCCTAATCTTAACCTTAAATAACACCCTAACCCTCACCCTAACCCAAACCCTCACCCTCATCCTAACCCTCACCCTAACAATTACCCTCACCCTAACCCTAAACCTAACCCTAACACTCAACCTCACCCTATCCCTTAACCTCACCCTAACCCTAAACTTCACCCTAACCCTCACCCTACCATAACCCTCACCGACATTCTAACCCTCACCCTCAACCTCACCCTTACCCTCACACTCACCCTAGCCCACAGCCTAAACCAAAGAGTAACCCTAACCCTCACCCTACCCTAACCCTAACCCTAACCCTAATCCTAACACTCACTCAAAGCCTAAACCTAACACTAACCCTAAACCTAACCCTAACCCTCACGCTCACCCTAAGACTCACCCTAACACTTACAATAAACCTAACCCTAAAACTCACCGTCACCCTAACTCTCACCCTAAATCTAACCCTCACCCACACACTAAACTTCACCCTCACCCTCACCCACCCCCTAACCCTGACCCTAACCCAAACCCTTACTCTCACCCTAACCTTAATCTTAACACTAACCCTAACACTAATCCTAAACCTAACACTCACCCTCACCCTAACCCTAAACCTATCAGTAAACCTCACCCTCACACTCACCCTAACCCTAACCCTAAACATCACCCTCACCCTAACCCTAATCAAAACTGAACCCTAAACGTCACCCTACCCCTCACCCTAACCCTTAACCTAACCATAACCCTCACCCTCACCCTAAACTTAAACCTAAACCTAAGCCTCACTCTAACCCTCAACCTCACCTTAATCCTAACCCTAACCCTCATCCTCACCCTAACACTCACCCTCACCCTAACACTATACCAAACCCTCACCCTCATCCTAACCCTCACCCTTACCTTTACCCTCACGGTAACCCTAAACCGAAACCTAACCCTAACCCTCACACTAACAATAAGGCTCACACTAACTTTAACCATACCCCTCACTCTAACCCTCAACCTAAACCTAACCCTAACCTAACCTGCACCCTAACCCTTACTCTCACCCTAACCCTCACCCTAATCCTAAACCTAACCCTCACCCTAACTCTCAACCTAAACCTAAACCTCAACATAACCCTCAAGCTAACCCTAAACCTCGCCCTCACCCTCAGCCTAACCCTAACCCAAACTCTAATCTTAACCTTAACTTCAGCTTCACCCTACGCCTAACCATAAAACCTAACCTTCACTCACCTTCCAGCTAACCCTAAACCTAACCCTAACCCTCACACTAACCCTAAACCTAACCGCAACCCTCATCCTAAACCTAACCCTAACACTAATCCTAAACCTAACCCACACCCTCACCCTAACTGTAAACCTAACCCTCACACTCAACCTAACCCTAAGCGTCACCCTCACCCTCAACCTAAACCTAAACCTAACCCTCACCCTAACCAACACCCTAACCCTAAAGCTAACAGGAAACCTCACCCTCATCCTAACCCTCACCCGAACCCTTAACCTCACCTTATCCCTAATCCTATCGCTAAACATAACTCTCACACTAACGCTAACACTCACTCTAATCCTAAACCTACCCCTCATTCTAACCTACAACCTATCCCTAAACCTAAACCTAACACTAACCCTAAACCTAACACTTACCTAAACAAAACCCTCACCCTCAGCTTCAACCTAACCCTAACCCTCACCGAAACCCTAACACTTACCCTCAGCCTAACCCTCACCCAAAACCTAATCATCTCCCTAACCCTAAACCTAACCCTTATGTAAACGAAACCCTCAACCTCATCCTCACCGTAACCCTAACCCTACCCCTCAGCCTAACCCTCACACTAACCCTAACCCTCACCCTCACCCTGACCCTAATCCTAAACCTAAACCTTACCCTAACCCTCACACTCACTCTAACCCTCACCCTAAACCTTACACTCACCTTAACCCTAAACCTAACCTAACCCTAAAATTCACACTAAACCTAACACTCAAGCTAACCCTTACCCAAACACTAACCTTAAACCTCACCCTAATCCTTACCCTACCCTAACCATAACCCTAAACCTAACCCTCACCCTAACCTTCATCCTAGCCCTAACCCTCAACTTAACACTCACGCTCACCCTAAACCTAAACCTAACCCTAACCCAAACCCTCACCCTTCCCCTCACCCTCACCCTAAGCCTAACCCTAACCTAACACTAATCCTAAACTTAACCCTCACCCTCACCCTAACC